>NW_006921758.1:65744-66294 GCF_000298275.1 Orycteropus afer afer | reverse complement strand
GAAAGATGAGAATATATCCATTCAGGAAGTCCAATGTACCCCAAACAGGATAGACCCCAAAAGAAAATCACCAAGACACATCATCATCAAACTCACCAAAACCAAAGACAAAGGCAGAATCCTGAAAGCTCCATGGGAAAAACAAAAAGTTACTTACAAAGGTCAGCCAGTAAGAATAAGCTCTGATTTCTCAGCAGAAATGATGCTAGTGAGAAAGCAATGGGATGGTATATATAAAACCCTGAAAGAGAAAAATTTTCAACCAAGAATTATTTACCCTGAAAAACTGTCCCTCAAATATGATGGTGAAATTAGGAGATTTCCAGATAAGCAGAAAATAAGGGAATTTGTTTAAACCAGACCAACCTTTCAAGAGATTCTAAATGGAATCCTTTGAACAGAGAACCAAACATAGCAAATAACAACTGATCATTAATACACAAGATGACATAACACAGAAACCACAGCTATGGACCTATCCAAAGTAAAATGAGCTTACAAGATTGTAAACAGGGAACCAGAGACATCAATTGGCAAGTGAGGACAACTA
>NW_006921758.1:53821-58718 GCF_000298275.1 Orycteropus afer afer | reverse complement strand
TACTATGCTTAGCATTTAGGGCATAAAAAGAGAATAAAACAACTTCAACAGCCCTAGTAAAAGAAAAACAAATGAGCAACTAATTATCATGTAATTTAAAAGCCGTGTGTGTTGAATCCAGATCCTGTGGAACCTGGAGGAAGAAGTAGTATTTGAGTGAAAGTGTGTTTTACTGGAGTGAAGGAATATTTTTGAAGAGAGATTTAAAAGGCTCCTAAAGGCAATGTGGAGCTGTTGGGTGATGCAATCATTTCAGCACTGGCTACTAACCAAAACGTTGGCGGTTCAAATCCACACACAGGTGTCTCAGAAGAAAGGCCTGGTGATCTACTTCTGAAAGAGCAAAGTCATTGAAAACTTTGTGGAGCAGAGCTCTATTCTGAAACATGAATCAAAATCGACTCAATGGGAACCGACTTTTTTTTTTTTTTTTTTTAAAGATGAGTCTTGAAGTATAACCAAGACTTTATTAGGTAGGAAAAATGCAAAACGTATAACAAGGATAAGAACTATATAATGCAGAGCATATAGGAGAACAGTGAGGGCTTGCTCCAAAATGGCAGGAGTAAGGAGAGCATGATGAAGAATAACTGGAATAGCAAAGACAAATGGTAACCTTTCCCTGGGACAGAGGAGAAACACTGGTAGTGTGAGTAATGTACCCCAAGGTAAGTTTGTTTAAATACAAACACAGAAGGGTTTTCCTTTGTTATTTTTTGGGGGGGCAGGAAGGAAAAGGAAAAAGAAACTTTCGTTTGAAATGTTCCCTTCCTAGGAGGTATTTGTGTAGCAACCTAAAACCCTGAGTACTCTATGGGTAATTAGCTAAATGGGATGAAATACTTAACCTCAGACATTCTTACTCACAACAGAAGTTAAAATGAAAGCCAAATCTGAGGTTAAAAGGGAATGTTCCCCTGGGGCGTACTGGCAAGGATCTTGAAGAGTTTTGGTGGTTGTCATTGTTCCCTTTTTTTCCAATTTACCAGACACTTCGTAGGAAACATCCATGTTTCCATGTAATGTCAAAGAGATCAAATGTAAAACATGATGCAATTCTGTGCTTTTTCCTAAATAGTTACTTAAATTATTTTTCTTGGAGAGAAATGGACAACCTAGTAGCTTGGCTGACAGCACCAATTTGCCATCATGTAAGAGCATAATTTTAAGACTGCTTTAGGTTCCATGCCCATAGGCATAGAATAATTGAAAAAGAAAGATGTGGTCTTAGATTCTGAAAGCATATTTTTTTTGTTATGTAAGAATCTGGAGCAGCTTTGGTGCTTCTGGTTTGTGGCTTGATACAGAATCACTTTATTATCTCATATGTCTCATAATTATATCCCTTTGTTTCTCTGTTCACTATGGAGCACTGAATGTATCATTACTTTTTAGTGTTACTACCACTGTACTTAGGGTAAAAAAGAGAACACTAAATTATATAGAGAACATATAAAAGTAAGAGAAAAAAGTTATGTTTATTTTTCTTCCCAATCTTTTCTTCTTCTATATTGAATATTTTAAAACTTTTACTCATGGTTTCACATTTATTGCTTAACCTATCAGTGTGTTTCTTTTTCTTTTTAGGTTTTTGTCCTGTTTTTAACTACTATCACCAGTGCCTAGAACTGTACCTGGCACACTGTGCTCATTATATATGCTTGTTAAATAAATGAATGAGAACATTTACTTTGGTCAGATATTTAAGGAAAAAAAAAAAAAAAAAAAGCCAACAACCATAAAAATAGCAACAACTGCAAGTGGTTTGCCTTTATTCAGTAAAGATTCTAATTTCCATATTCCCATCCAACTAGCTGCCATCAAGTTGACTGCGTGTGTGTCAGGATAGAACTGTGTTGCACAGGGTATTCAATGGCTGATTTCTCAGAAGCAGATGGCCAGCCAGCCCTTTCTTCTGAGGCACCTTTAGGTAGATCTGAACCTGACCTTTTGGGTAGCAGCCAGTGCATTAAAAGTTTACACCACCAAGGGACTAGACACTAAATCCTTTTGAGAAGACACAGGCTTAACAAGTTTACACAAGCTCTTGCAAAGAAGTTCAATTATGTTCTATACTGTCTTTAGAGGTTTTCTACCTTAGGGACAGAATTGTCATTTCTAACTCAACAGGTGACAATCTGTCACCTGACGCCCTTTCATACATGGATTCTAGTGTTTGGAAAACACTCCTTCTGAGAACGTTTGTAATGGCTCCCCATCTTACCCCAATATTATGTGTTTGGATTTCTCTTTTACTCAGGCTTCAGGGTTCTGATGCATGTCAGCACCATAATGTTGACAGCTGACAATTCTGTTTTTGCGTTTTAATGTTTCCTTCCTTAGCTAAAGCTTTAGGATTATCTGCCAGACACCTTTATTTGATCTTTTTTTCCAACTCAGATTTAATACTATAATTTTACTCTCAACTGTCGTGGTCTTTTTTCTTTTGTTTCTTTACAACCAAATAAAGTAATTTTGTAATTTCTTGTTTCCTGTAATCTCCAAGCAGTAACCCTGAAATCTCTTGTGTGGTGATTAACTGCTATAGAATGAACCACTCTCTTCGATCCAATTTCTTCAAGAAAATTTTCCAAAGTGATCTTCTTATCACCATGATCACACTTCCTTTCCTCATAAAAATTACTCAACTCTTATTTTGGATAAACCAAAACCAAACCAAACTCACTGCTATTGAGTCGATTCCGACTCAAAGGTACCCTAATTGGGTTTCCAAGGTCATAAATTTTTATGGAAGTGGACTGCTTCATCTTTGTTCTGCAGAGTGGCTCATGGGTTTGAACCACTGACCTTTGGTTAGTAGCCAAATGCCTTAACCACTGGACTACCAGATAAAAGCCTTTCATAATCTAGCCAATTATTTATTTTTTCTTCTATTCATGTTCTTCTTTTGAATAAAACTAACTTCAACAGATTTATTCAAAGCCATGAAAAATACAAAATAAAAATAAAACCTGAATCCTCCCTTGCAGATATTTTTATTAGCTATCCCTCAAATTACCTTTTATTGTTTCTATGTACAAAGGTGAAAAACTGAGTAAATTTTTCTTCTTCCAATATTAAGATATTTCTCTCTTTAGCTTAGAAAATTACTATAGCAAAATTTGTTAAAGGGTAGAAATAAGACTGATCATTAATTCAAAAATGATAATCATTTTTTCCTTTACTATGACAAATTTTGCATAAAAGTTTCTGAGATGGCCTAAAACATGCCACTTTTATCACTATTCAAAGCCCTTAACTCTAGAGGCCTGTTGCTTTCCAGCCAACTTTAAATTTTTGTTTAGTTTTCAAGACTCAACATGTGACCTTACCAAACTATTAAACTTTATTTCCCCTTTCAATATGAAGCTTAGCTCCCATGGAATGCTTTCACTGGCTGGCAATGATGCTACCTGGACTCAATCAACATCTTCTAATTACTTGCAAGTTATAGAACAGTCTTTTTTTATAGGTACCTCCAGGGTTACCTGGTATTATGATATGCTGACTCATAGCGACCCCTCCTTGGGTTTCCAAGGCAGTATCACTATGGAAGTAGACTGCCCCAACCTTCCTTCTGAGGAGTGACTGGTGGGTTTGAACCGCCAGCTTTGATATGCCAATAGCCTGCCTAAAAAGATGCCTAATTGCCTGATAAGGCATTACTGTAAGTCCTTGCTCAGAAACAACAGTTCGGAGGGGGAAAAGAAAGGCAAAAGACAGTGTATTAACTCCTCATCATCCTCTCCCCCAAGTCTTTGGTAACCAACTAATAAAGCTCTACACACTTGCCTATTTTAGATATTTCCTATAGGTGTGATACTAAATTTGTCCTTTTGTGTCTGACTTATTTCATTCAGCACAGCATTTTCAAGGTTCATCCATGTTGTAGCATGTATCAGAACTTCATTCCCTTGTATTCTTTCCATGGCTATAAACTTCCCACTGAGCATGCCTTAAGTGTTGGTATGCCGTGCTTTCACTTTCATCCATCTCTAAGCATTTTCTAACTTCTCTTGTTATACCTTCTTTGGCCTACTGGTTAAGTTGAACATATCTGTGAAATTTCCAGAGAAAACTGTTTTTTTACTTAAAAAAGCAAATGATTTATTTAGTGAAAAGAGTAGGCAACAAAACTATATATAATATGACCTATTTTGCTAAGAAAAATAAAATGAAAAAAGTATATAAATGCTCAAAAATAATGTAAGTTGAGTTATACAAAAATTAACAATGATTATAGCTCAGAATTAAAGCTATTACACTTTTCTTCTTTGTGTGTTGTTATATTTTGAAGTTTTTAACAAAATATCTCTGGTGGCGTAGTGCCTAAGGCATTTGACTGCTAACCAGAAGGCTGGCAGTTCAAACCTACCAGCCACTCCTCAGAATGAAGATGGGCAATCACTTCTGTAGTGACACCACCTCAGAAACCCAAGGAAGGGTTGCTATGAGTCCGATCTGACTCGATGGCAGTGCGTTGCATTGTTTTTGTTTATCTTATGCTTTTTAGTGAGATTTTTAAAAAAGGTTATCAAATTTTATACTTACTTCTTTTTAAATTTTCAGTAGTTTGGAGATCCTTACAATATTTTCTACTTTTTTTTTTCCCCCATTTTTTTCAACACACACCTCCATTCCCATTTCTGCTTTGTTCATACCCACACATGCTATTAGGAAAATCTTTTCAAAATTTAATTCATTTATCCCAAATGCCAATATTTACTCTTTTCTGTCCACTGAAATATGATTTTGTCCTAAGCTCTGATTCAAAATAGGTGTGTTTTAAAAGAAAGCAGCTCTTACAGGGTTGGCAGACAATGGGCCTCTCGAAGAGTATGAAGGGATGGACACTGGGAGGAGGTAACTATGGGGAGGAAGTGGGAGGGGAGCTGCT
>NW_006921758.1:38897-53721 GCF_000298275.1 Orycteropus afer afer | reverse complement strand
ATATTTGTAAATAAAAAAAAAAAAAAAAAAGAAAGCAGCTCTTACTTGAATGTTGCTCAATTTGTCCAAAATACGACTTGCAAGCTTAGGACCATTCTCCATAGTTGGAATGTGTATGGTCTGTGAAAGAAAAAGACGCATGAGGTAAGTTGAGAGTTTCCTTGTATATAGTGAGAAAAGTAAGATACTTGGCAATTCTAAGGTAGTAAGGCAATTTCACTTTAATAAGAAATAGCACTATGATAACCTATCGATTATACATGCTAGCTCCTTGTAGCTAATGTGCTTTTCTATTTTGAATTTGAATAAAAACTAACTAGCCAATAGCAGACTGTTCATTGCCTAGAACTGGTGTTAGGGTACAACTGGCTGATTTGAGGAACCAATGAGAAGCCAACAATACCTAAAATAGCAATTAAATGTTAAGAACTCTATATGTCTGGGATTCTGAGAATCTGTATGGATAAAGGATTACCTTCCATATATTTTATCTGGGGATAAGATCTCAGAAGTATTTGGGCACAAATTAAAGCAAGTTATTTTCTGGGTAAATATAAAGTCTATGCCTTGACAAAAATGGCTTCTAAAACTGTTCCAAGCCAAACCTCCCAAGGCCACAACTTCCACAATATAGGATAAAAACAAAAACCAAACCCATTGCTGTCAAGTTGATTCTAACTCATAATGACCCTACAAGACAGAGTGAAACTGCTCCATAGGGTTTACTATTATAAATCTTTGTGTAAGCAGATTGCCACATCCTTCTATGCAGCAGTTGATGGATTTGAACTGTCTACCTTACAGTTAGCAGCCGAGTGCTTCAACCACCATACCACCAGGCCTCACAATATAGGATAACATGATTAAATTCATGGCAGGGAAAGATTTCTTTATTTATATATGAGCCATGCCTATTCATACTTTGCTGGTTTGCACAGTTTTTGATAGTTTGATTTTAGTAGATACACTTTGCTCTCAAACAAATTTCTTGTGACTTGTAGAATAATTTTGGCTCTGAATTGCCCCCAAAAATAAGACTGTCAAAACTGTTAAACTTTATAATGTTCATATTTCTATAGGTGGAAGAATAATTGGACTTCAAAAAAATAAATAAATAAAACTAACATAATGCCACTCCTTGGAAGTAAGGTTGGGCAACAACTTCCGTAGTGATACTACCTCAGAAACCCAAGGAGGGGTCGCTATGAGTCAGGTCTGACTCGAGGGCAGATAACAACAATAATAAGTAGTCTATAAGAAAGTAGACCAGTAATATGTTATATTGATAAAACCACAATCAAATACTAATAAGTAGTTTTATCATCAGTTACAGTATTGTTGTAATATAAAATAATTCTTTCCTTTATGAAACAATAATATATTGGTACACCTTCTGTATATAGAATTAAGCCGGGAGTCAGTCTTTAAAAGCAAGTTTTACTCAAGAAATGAAACAGCCACTATTAAAGTCAGTAGAAAAATCAATCCAATCAACTGAGAAAAATTATAATATAGAATTTAAAAACCAACAGAATTTCTATTTAATGAGTAATCTAAGCAAATTCACATTTAACAGTAAAACATGCCTTGAAGCTAAAAAGTTAGATGCTTATTTTAATTATGAGTATCAGAGCTTTGCAATTGGGCAAAGCAAAAAGAAAAAGAAAATTTAAAAAAGACAGAAAATGGAAGTATAACAAAATCAAATTGATTTATGGGTGGAGGAAATTTCTTCCCTTTGAATTCCTTTTGGAATATTTTAATAAATGCACATGGTCTACAAAATGAGTTTTCCATAAATATTTGCCATTATTATTCTAGTAGTTCAGAAGTACTTTAGGAAACCACAAACTTATTACCTGTAAGAGTCTTCCTTAGTGAACTGGTAGAAAGAAATAAGAGTGGAAATGTACTTGTACATCTCTAATTACCATGTTGACTTAAGATAAATATGATATTTGCCCAAGGACAAAACTGACTTCCCACCATGTTTGAGCTTACACACAATCACTGGAAAGATAGTAGGAAGTAATTTGCTAATACAAATTATCTGGACGAATTGCCCCAGCTAGTGGAATGTCAAGTTACAACAAACTCCTTTGCATCCTGAGTCTAACAAGAATTTAGTCCACATGGTTTAAAAAAATTAATTAAATTACAAGTAAATCTTTGGAAATGACAGGAAATGAGGAAACACTTTCTTACCTCACTCTTGTATAATATATCAGAAACTGGGCAAACAACACAGGCTGTACCAGAGCCAAACATCTCTCTCACTCTGTTCTCCTCTAGGGCAGTGATCAAGTCATCCATGGTGAGGTACCTCTCGGATACCTTAAATTCACCCTGTTTAAATTACAAAAAAATATAAACAAAAATATTCCAAAGGAAAAGACATGTAAAACAACCAGTGATACTTATTTTCCACTTTACTTTCTGACTGAACTCAGATAATGTCATAACTGTCTTTACAGGTAAAACTAGAAAGGACAATACCATCTTAATGTGAATGTAGAAGTGTTAAGCCATCTACTCCAAGGTCACAGGAATTCTAAATGAGATTACCAGAATATAAAATACAAGATGATCACTACAGAATATAGTGTATATTTTAATATAGAGTACCAGTTTTTTTTTGCCTTTTATTTGTTATCATGGATAAAATCTCAGATTGCAGCACCCTGAAAAATGTCTTAAATTTTATTTTATCATAATGGAGAATAACATTGTATTGTATATTATGATAATAATTTTATTGTTATTTATTATTATCAATAATATATTTTAACAATACATTATTATATTACAATAATAGTTATTACCAATATATTGATAATAGTTATAATTAATAATAATAATTAATAACATAATAATTATGTTAATAATTTTAGCTACCAGGTATCATGTACTAAGTTCTGTAAATCTTTAACATTAAGTATTATCATCCCCATTTTACAGTTGAGAAAACTAGGGTTCAGGATGGTTGAGTGATCTTCCAAGGTCAAGCAGCTAGTAAATGGCAGAAACTGGATTGGATCCAGATCTAATCTAACTGGCTTCACATATGATCCTTTTTCTACCATGTATTTTATGGAATAAACACAGACTGAATTCAATAATCTATAATATTCTATTATTTTTAAAGAGCTAAAAACCTGAGCTTTATTTGAGAAATCGCATTGTATATATTTTTTTTTTCCCCAAGTTGACTGATTTAATTAACTTTACAATGGTAATTTTCCTTCTCCTTTAGTTATCATATTAGGTTGAGTTTCACTGACTTCTGCTGAACTATTGAAACATTTTACTTGCTCATGATAGAAAATGGGGGGGAATCTGATACTTTTAAGCTATCTGTTTAATTCTCATTCTATTATTTCAGTGATTAAAGATCAAAGTTTGCCAACAGGCTATTTGAATTAAAGGCAACAGGAATGGAGATATATATGAGTATGTGTGTGTGTATTTTATACATACATACACACACACATATATTTAAATAAGATGAGAGTATTTTTAAAAAATATACAAACCCACAGTAGACAAAATGAAAATCACAGCCCTTGGCAAGATTCAAAACATTAGAAGAAAAATGCAGAATGCTTAAGTAGATTAGAAGGGTAGGAAAATAGTCTGCAATAGAAATGTGGCTCTTTGCAAGTTTTAATTTATCTCAGTTTACAATTACAATTGTTCTGTTCAAAACTTTAAAAAATAAATAAAGTTCAGAAAATCAGCCCAGTTAATTGAAAACAAGCTGAATTCTGTGTTCTTAGAGGGTGGGTGAATGGGGGAGCCTTATAAATAAACAGAATTGTTTTTATCCTGCTCACCCTTACTTATCTTTGGACAATTTCCCCTGTCTGGCAAGTAGTGGTAACCCCCCACATGCCTCTTGGCATTTTATGTCTCACTGTTTTAATATAGCTTTTAAAATAAATTACAGCTAAGGAGTCAAGAAAAAAACTTCCTCCATAATAACCTATTTTTCATACTAGCAAATCATTAGTGTGGTAAAGAATTTCCACTTGCAACTTGTCATCAAACCTTCTGTACTTGGTTGATTTTTTCTTTAATAAAACAAAAATTACTGAGCTTTAAAAATACATCTTTCCAACTGCAAACATATTTAGGACAGGGCAAGCTGTTTGAAATTATACCAACAGTTTGTAAATGTCATGCCCAATGTGCCAGCCAGCATGTGGCAGTTGGGTCTTGTCTACTTCAGGGTTTTGTAGGATTATTTATAGCACATTTCCTCTATTTTCAAGGTCTTTTCCAGAGAAACTGTGTTAGTACTCTCCTAGATAGATAATGTGTGTTGCTAAATATTTGTCCTGTAAGTACTGTTTGACCATAGTATGTTCAAAGCCTTTTCAAGTTCCTTGGAGACCATTTTAACACATGGGTCAAAAGTTCCATCCAAAAACCTCTGCCAGACAACCAACTCATTCAAAATTCATGTTGAGTATGCTATTTCATTTCCAATACCAAATGGTTTAATATGCTTGCCTGTGTCACATAGATTTGAAAGTCTACTGAAAACAACTTTAAATTTGCCTGAGTGTTTTGATTTTAAAATAAGTATGTATATGAATTTGGAAGGAACGGGGGAGAAAGAAGGCAGCCAAGCAAATAATGTTATGTTGGGAAACACTTATATCAACAAAATTCTTTAATTTCTATTAATGGCATGGCTGCACTGAGAAAAATAGAGGAAGGGAAGATGTATGGATCATTTCCGTTTGTAAACAATGCATTTAGTGTTGAAAAAATTAATATCTTGCACATAAAGTATAAACCAGGTGAGTTGGTAGTAGACACTTGGCATAAAGATTGAGACCAGTATTAAATAGTTTTTCACCACGACATCCTACCAAACTGGTTTCTCTCTGCCCTTCAGAATAAACACTTATTTGATAGTTTTACCAAGACAATTTTTCTAGAAGAGTTCTTTTTACTCAAAAGATTTAAAAATAAGATAACATCAGTTCGAACTACAGGGCATTATTTCAACAAGAAGCTGGCTTATTTTGATTACTTTTGGTTTCATGGTTATAAAAGTTGTTCATGTCAAAGGCACCCACCCACTTGTTTGCCAGCTCCAGAATGCTCTGCCTTGTCACTCCTGGAAGAATGATGCCATCTAGCGGAGGAGTTGCAAGTTCTTCTTCTGTCAATTAGAAATGGGATTATTTTCAAATTTTATATTAGCCACACCTTATATCAACAATCATTTAAAAAAACATTTCTAGCAACTTTGCTATAATAAACGCGAGGATGTTACTGTTCTGCATAGTCAGATTTCCCCAGTCAATTCACATATTAGGTAGATTCTTGTTTAAAAAAAAGAAAAGAAAAAGAAGACTACTAATAAAATTCAAAATTAAAAAAGAACAGACTAAGTGGTCTGAGAGAGAATGATAGAATCCCTGAGACTATGGCCCTTCAAACCTGGAACTGAACCAACTCCCAGAGATCACCTTTCAGCCAAATAATAGAGAGGCCTACAAAGTGAACAATAACCCATGAAGAATGTGTTCTTGAAACAAAACGCATATAAATTATTGAATGGGAAACGATTTTGCTCTATATACCTTTGCCAAAACTGCAATTAAATTTTCAAAAAACATTGAGGTCAGAGGAGCTGCTTACTTTGGGACTAAACCTCAACTTAGGGCTCCCAAGCCGTGCACCTTGATGGGCTTCCACTCAGTGCTCCCTGTTCCTGTATATGGTAGACCACTCTCGGCCAAGCTGCAGTAGGCCCTGATGGCCTTGATGGACCATGAGCACTGTTCCAGGTGGGACTGTTGGTGCCGCTCCATGAAGCACACCATAGTGTATGCCGGCAGGGACAGCCACTCAGGCTGCAATGGTGACTCTAAAGGATGCCTCAACTGCCCTGCTGCAGATAGCAGCTGGCAGGTCCATGGTGTAACCATCTTTGTTTCTGCTTTTGGCTGCAACACCTGCAAGAAGCCCTTGGTATTCATCCGAGTGTCAGCCTTTGATGAGTGGCTCAAGGTGACCATGGTGAGCCACTAGAACCAGGAAGTGGTTGGCAGTCATGATTCATGCCCTTCTGAAAGAATAAAGACCTCTCAGGGGACAGGAAAAAAAAATCTCTCTCTCAAAAAATAATATATGTGTTTCTAATCCATTAAATGGTATTTAAATATTTATTAAATATTCATTTAAATATTCTTAAATTTTCTTAGTAATGTTTCATAGTTTTAATATAAACTCTGTGATTTTAACCATTTTAACCATTTTCAAGTGTACAACTCAGCGGGCTTAATCACACTAATAATGTATATTTTTTATATGTAACTTCTCATAATTAATTCTATTAAATTTATTCTTACGTATTTTATGTTTTTCATGCTATTATAAAATGTACTTTAAAATTGTTATTTTTCAATTGTTTGTTGGTGGGGTATGGAAATATGGTTGACTTTTGTATATTGAGATTGAATCCTGTGACCTTACTAAATTCACTTATTAATTCTAGGGGGATTTTTCATGTATTTTTCAATTATGTAGCCTGTGGATAAAGACTGCTTTACTTCTTCATTTCTTTTCTTCTTTTTTTTTTTTTAAAGCTACTCTTTTAACCACTTTCAATTTATTACTAATCATTTATAACTAGTTAGTTTTTCACTAACAAAAATATATAGTTTTTCACTAACAAATGTTAAGCGATATAGAATACTCTTCAGGCAAAGATTTTCATCAAAACTCACCTCAGTGGGTATTATGAATTGAATTGTGTCCCTAAAAAAATATGTGTTGTAAATTCTAACTCCTATACCTGTGGTAAGGAGCTCTGGTAGTGTAGTGCCTAAGGCATCTGACTGCTAACCAGAAGCCTGGCGGTTCAAACCCACCAGCCACTCCTCAGAAGGAAGGTTGGGCAATCTACTTCCATAGTGATACTGCCTCAGAAACCCAAGGACGGGTCGCTATGAGTTGGGTCCCATTCGACAGCACACAACAACAACAACATACCTATGGTTATAATCCCATTTCAGAATGAGTTTTCTTTGTTAAGTTAATGAAAGAGTATTAGTGTAGAATATGTCTTAAATCAGTCTCTTTTGCGATAAAAGATCAGATTGAGCAAGTAACCAAACAAGCAAGCACCAACAGGAGAAGACGGAGGCCGTGCCACATGAGATCTCCAAGGAAGGAAGAAACAGAAGCTGAAAAAACACAAGTACCTTTCTTCAAGGCCAATGGACAGAAAAAGCCTTCCCCTACAGCCAGAGCCCTGAATTCAGACTTCTAGCGTCCTAAATTCTGAGAAAATAAATTTGTTTGTTAAAGTCACCCACTTGTGGTATTTCTGTTTTAGCAGCACTAGATTACTTAGACAGCAAGTAAAAGCTGGTTAATAATTAGAATATTGCAGATAGTCTTTTACTCAGAAACTCTAGTCATTATCATACCTCCTAAGAACACTGTGGAAGATCCTTCCCCCTAAAAGTGTGTATGCCCATGCAGGCTGGTTACCACTCCCACACGACCCTTCAATAAGTCTGTCTTCAGTGGTTCTCAAACTTGGTGGAGTACCAGCATCAAGTATGGAGATTGTGGATTCTGAGATTCAAATTCAGTGGGCTCAAGGTGAGAACAAGCATGTGTAGAGCTAGAACAAAAACAATAATCATTCCCTGGAAGATTCTGACAGAGAGCCAAGGTTGAGAGCCTGGTCCACAGTGAGAATGATCACAGCCACCCCTACCCCCCATGATGATTGGCATAATGACCCATCTATAGGAGTCAGAGTCATCTATCAACTGCATATGCTGTCCTTACAAAATCATGTCCTTGGTACTCAATACTCTCATTTTCTCTCCACTTCTGGCAATCAGGAAACGAGTCTAGTCAGAACTTCACACTTTAAATCCCCACCTTTTGAAGATGTTTAACCTTATAATAGATTACGTGTCATCT
The DNA here is from genome assembly GCF_000298275.1 of Orycteropus afer afer. Lineage (NCBI taxonomy): Eukaryota > Metazoa > Chordata > Mammalia > Tubulidentata > Orycteropodidae > Orycteropus > Orycteropus afer. Next base: position 45,762 of record NW_006921758.1, on the reverse strand, counting down.
TTCAAGTGTGTGTAAAGGAACTCACAAGGTCTGCTTCAAAGGATCACCAAGTAGCAAAAACTCTATAGAAATCATACTGGTATCTTTGGGGTTTTCCAATCCATTTTATGCAGCTAAGAGAGAATTTAGAAAACATCTAGTGTAACTCTTATTTCACAAAAGAAACTGAGGCTCTATAAATGTGAATGACTTGCTAAGGTTGGTGGCATTAGGGGAAAGCCAGAGCCAGAGCTCAGGTGTCCTGCCTCTGAGACCACTGTCCTTTCTTCAGTATATAGTACTCCTAGTTTCAGCTCTTCCACTGTGGCTACGTCAGATGTCCCCAACAGCCAGGCTGTATCTGGAAGATTGAGGTTAAGCTGTATTCATCCCTGTATCCCCAAAATTCAGCACTGTGCCTGGCCCAGAGTAGTATGCAATAAATAATTTTGAATTTAAAAAATGAATGAATAATCCTCTTTGCTAGGAAACAGCAGTATGATTTTTTTTAAAAAAAATTTGTTTCTAAAAATCATCTGCTGGAAACTGCTCTCTGGAAAGAAAATTTTTCTTGGAAATGTTCTTAGGGCTACTTTTTGTCATGTTCAGAGTGTTGGCGATCTCAAAATAAATGTCTGTTTTGCAATAGTGAGCTTGCTAGATGGATCTATATGTATGTGAATATATGCATATATACACACAAACAGACATACATACTTCAAGTCCCTCCAAACTGGACCTTTCCTAAAGCTTGCCGAGCAATTAAGACCATATAAAGTTAAATGAAAACAGCAGTCCTGCATGTGCAAATGCTGTTTTGTGAAATATATTTAACACCAGTACTGTAACCACTAGCCTGAGGTCAAGGAACAGAACATCTGCTTCTCTGGTTGCCAGACAGAGATGATGACATGACAACATTTGGGTGAGAAATATTCATTTTCCTCTGCAACCACAAACATGCTCACAAGAGCCAGAACTAGCTACAGATTGCCCAACATGAGGAAAACAGAACCTACAAACGCAGCTTGTTTTTGACAAAGAAATCATTTTGAGGAGATGAAGAATTTAGAAGCAATAATAGCAGGATTCATTTGTGACTTCCCAAGGTCAAGCACTAAAAAAGAAATCAGTAGGAACCAGGAATGTAAGTTTTCCTTAGTGTCCTAAACATCATAAGTAGTAGAATTATTCATTTAGTCAACAGACATATATTGTGTGCCTGCTATGTGCTATTTGTTATTATAAACGCTTGGATACAGCAGTCAAGAAAACTGATATAACTCCTATGGCATACATTCTAGTAGGCAGAAACAGTTATTGTATTAAATAGTATGTTAGACTGTTGTTGTTGCCATCAAGTCAATTCTGACTTGTTACCACCCAAGTAGAACTGTTGTATGGGGTTTTCAAGGCTGTGACCTTATGGAAGCAGATTGCCAGGCATTATTTCCAAGGGACCTCTGGGTGGGTCTGAACTGCCAATATTTCTGTTAGTAATCAAGCACTTAACTGTTAGCTCACTGAGGGACTCCTATGTCTCCTATGTTAGACTATGGAGGAAAACCAATAACAACATCACAGAGGAGGCAATGGGAAGCAGTGTGTGTCATGTCCATGTGTGTGTAGAACTTACAATTTTCAATAGGGTGATCAAAGAAGGCCTTACTGAGAATGGGATATGTGAGAAAAGACTTAAAGGGGGTGACACAGTGATCCCTGTAGGCATCTGAGGGAAGAGGGCTCCAAGCAGAGTCAAGAAAAATGCCTGATGTGGCTGGGAAGGCTCACCACTCAAGGGTGATCATTCAAACTGATTGTGAACTTAACCACAAGGGCAGGGTCTTATTCTTCAGGGTATCTCCAGTGTCCAAGACACCATAACATTGTTTATTCCAATGATGAATCACAACTATATATGCCAAATTACTCATCAACAGAGTAGAAAAGAGAATCAAGTGTGTGATCTTACCACCATCGTTGCTCTTACTAAAATCAAGAGAATTAGAGGCCCAAGTGTCACAAACAGTTATTGTGGATAACACCATGCTTTAAACACACATTATCTATCTTATCTACTTTTCTGGTTCAAAAGGAGGAATGTGGATATTCATGGAAAGTTGGTAATATATTACTGAAAAACTCTGCTTATACATCCTGTTGGTAGTTTGTAAAAATCAATACTTTGCTAATTTTCAATTCATTATGATTTGTATTTTCCTAAAGGCAAGTGGTGTAAATCAAACTTAAGACAGAGTTGCTTCAATCTTGTTATATTAGCCTATAGGTTACTCTTGACATTCTGTACATTCCTGCAGTGAATTGCTTGATGTGGCCCTTCTAGCCATTTTCCTCCATTTTGTGATGTATTGTAAATCCTATTATCCATGCCTGTTTGGGGTTGTGTGGTAGTTAAGACTGGGTGTCAACTTGTCTGGGCAGCTGGTAGTAGCAGTTCCCTATAATGACTGGCAATCGGCTCTGTGGTGGGATTTGCAACTGAGTAGCTGCTGATTGTTAAAGCCATCCACTTGGGTTTTTTCTGTTGGAGCAACACAGGGGAACACATCTTGAGTCCCACCTTGCTGGAGGGTATAACTCAAATCACCACCCTCAGCTTCCTTGATGGTATACCCATGGATACTCTGGGACGGTTTGTCCTCTTCTTGCTCCAGTTCTGTGTTTTGGCTCCTCTCATCTCACCCCTGGATTTGGGACATCAGCCGTCATGATCTGCTGATCGAAGTTTGTCAAATCCTGAGAGGTGGAGGATCCTCCAGACCTACTTACAGGTCTGGGACTCACCAGCCTGCCAGCCTCCACCACTACTACATGAGATGATCCCTTGGGTGTCTGTGAGTTCTGTGAGGCATTACAGTGAAATATAGAACCCTAAGAGAGGGGAGATTACTGAGAGGAGGAAAAGTTAATGTTAGAAATGATGGAGTGGCACAGTAGTTTGAACATTTGGGACATCTTTAACCTCCGCCGCAGGGGGACTGGCCTTGTGCTGATCTTTCTAAGAGAAATTGTTCAAACAACTTCTTAATAGTATTGCTCAAACATTTTTTCCATACATCCTTTCTCCTTACTTAAAATTTTATTTGGTCTGTTACTAGAACATCTCCAAATTGAAATACGACATTAAAATCATGGCTCAAGTTATCTCAGGTGACCATGATGTAAATAGTAACCCTTAAAGTCTAGTGTACTTTGAAAGGAAGAGAAATTCATTCATTTCATTCTGACATTTAAAAGCCATGGTGGAAAGGTTCCATGGTCACTGTTTGGATCAAGGGCAATTTTTCATCAGGACAGTTTCTGATGTTATTAGTTAAATCATGTGGCTCTGATTCTGACTATGCTTAAACCCTGATGTTTCCTATCCACATACAACTTTTGTATGTTGCAATTGTTTTTGATTTGGGGTGTGTTTCCTACCCACTGGCCCTGGGGCAGGGGTGGGTAAGTGTGTGGGTATTGAGAGGGTAGGAAGAAGAGTTGAATCAATCTATTATTTTCTATCTGCAGAATTCAACACTGGCTGTTATGTTTCAAGCCTAGCTCTTGATATATGTTACATGCAATAACTCAAATTTAACCAGTTGCCATTAAGTCAATTCCACATCATGGAAAACTCAAATTTAGAAATCACAAATATTCCAGTATAAATGTTGTTCTTAAATAATACCAAGTACAGTGAGCATGGTCTGTAATATGGCTTTTCATATGCCAAGGATCACCAACATCTGACCTCAGAACATGGTATAGTTGCCATACCTTCTCTTCCTCATACTTTTAAATGGAATAAAAGACTCATCTTGTTAGTCTCTTTAATTAACCCTCAAATTGGTGCATAGCTCTGATTCAGCCTCATCTGAATCACTATTTTCCTTTTTGCAGCCCAGTAACACAAGAACAATAAAGACTACTCTAACTGTTGAAAAAGAAAGATTTCATTTCAAGATTTAATTGAAACCAATACCAAGACTTCATGTCCATTTGGAAAACTTATCACTTTACACCTCTAATCACTACATGCACTATTGTGAAATGAAGAGATTAAGCCTAAAAAATTGTTTTTAAATTCCAATAGAAATAAAGCCATAGCTCTGTGTTTTCTTTCATTATTTGCCATTTAATCCAATACCATAGGTATTGTCAACAATTAACTGAGTACCTATGATCTCATCCAACTAAAACAAAACAAAACAAAACAAAAAGAAAAGCAAAGAGAGGTAATGAACATTCAGAATATTATAGGTAATAGAGAAGATGATTTTTTTCACAATAATTTCGTAAAGGCCTTGTATGAGCCAGCTGGTCTGTCCTTAAAAATAGTGTGCTTTCATCAAATTGACCTTTAGAGTAAATCTGGAGCTTCTGATATATTATAAAAATACACAGAAATGGCCACAGCTATTAAAAGAATTATAGCAAGAGTACACATTCCACACCATTAGAATCAGTAGACTATATTTATTATCATAGTATTTTACACATAACACACACACACACTCACACAGATATATGTTGCCATTGAGTCAATTCCAATTTGTGGTGGCCCCAAGTATCATAGAGTAGAACTGCTCCATAGGGTTTTCTTCATGATAATCTTTAGGAAAGCTGACTGCCAGACTTTTTTTCCATAGGGCATATGGGTGGGTTCAAACCACCAATCTTTAGATTAGAAGTCAAGTGAAAACTATTTGCACCACCCAGGGAACTAGTCTATACAGAATATCTGAGACCTCCAAATATAAGGGTGTTCAGATAAGAGAAATGTTAAGGTGACAAAGAGATAAGGCAGCAAATCTTCAAACCATGGAAAACTATATATATTCCAAGTCTATAACACAAGACCTTCAAGAAAACACTAATTTGAATCCCTTAAGTTGTTATTGATAATAAATATGTCTAGAGACAAAAACAGAAGGAAGGTTGGGCAATCTACTTCCATAGTGATACCGTCCGTCTCGGAAACCCAAGGAGGGGTTGCTATGAGTCGGGTCCGACTTCACAGCACATAACAACAATAAGAGAGACAAAAAAGGAGTTCTAGTGGTACAGCCTGTGGTTGGTGGTTTGAACTCACCCAGGGGCTCCACAGAAGGAAAGACCTAGCAATCTGCTCCTGTACAGATTGAACCCCAGGAAAACCTATGGGAGCAGTTCTAGTCTATGACGCAACTCAGTAGCACCTAACAACAACAGAGCCAAAAACCAAAACCTAAACATAACCTTTATAACCTTAGTTCATGTCTACTTGGACAGTATAAGCACTGAGGTTCTTAGTCTTTGGAATTGTGCTACTTGTTCTAAGGTTCTAGTGCTATTCTTCCCACACCCATCAAAAAATAGCAAAGAGCTGAAAACTAAGTGGATTACCTCCATCTTCATTTATCCAGTAAAGAAAAAGGTTCATAGTTCCAACTTCGGTTATCTGATTATCCTCTCCATAAAGCCACAGAACCTGCTGACACCCATTATCCATTGCTTCACATTGGGCAAAAATAGACGCGCCATAATTCCTTTAAAAAAAGAGCAAACATTTTCATTATAAATACACATCATTCTCTCTCTCCACCTCAGCCAACTTTTATACTTCTACAGTCTAAAATCCCCATGTCTTTAATTCACATGTGGATGTTGTCAATGTGTTATGATCTTAATATATATCCTCTCTAACTGCATAACATTAAAGAAAAACTCACTAGAGAAACTAACAGCTTTATCTAATTGCACTCATCTGAGAGCGTGCAAAGCAAAATCTTGGAATCTTAATTTGAAAAGTAGAGATACAAGAACACAGGTAAATATCTAAGTCAATGCTAACAGTTAGGAATTATTGAGTGTTTTTATTCATGCCTAGCAATTTTACATGAACTATTTCATGTAAACCTCACAATACTGTAAGTTAGTCACTATTACTTCCATTGTTTAAATGAGAAACTTGAGGCTTAGAGAAGTAACTTACATCAAATTGCTCATCGAGTTTGTGCCCTCTTAACTGTGGTCTTTTAACATATTCAAGAAATATCTAATGCCCAATCCCTAAATTCCACAAGTGATGGGGCAAAAATCCTGATTTTGCCCTAAAAAGTATTCCAAAAGTCCATTTTTCTCAACTTGTACCATTTATATCAGATACTCAAAAACCAAAGGAACATGACAGATCTTCCTAGAATGAAGAGTTAGTTTAGTAATAATTTTAGTATCTTTTATTTAAACTTAAAAGGGAAAATAATGGAGCTTATCACAAAATATGGATGAACTTTTAAAACATGAAATCCTCAAATAAATGTGATACCTGATTGCCTCCCTAAGCTTCTGAACGTACAGTTTACTTTCTTCTGTTTTTAGAGGACATTACTGAATAAGTCTGAAAAGTACATAATTAAAATAATCAGGATAGGAAATAAACCCGAGACCTACTCCTTGGGCTATACAGCCCCAGTAGTACATAGAAAGAAACAAACAGCTGCTATTACTACAAAGCATTAAATGTAATCATGTAATCTTCCATAAAATAACCTCTTAAGCCTTTTAAATCATCTCTTTTACATCTAGGAAAGATTAAAATGGAGCCCTAGTGGCAAAGCGGGTAAGCCCTCAGCTGCTAACTAAAATGTGTACAGTTCAAACTCACCAGTTGCTCCACAGGAGAAAGATGAGGCAGCCTACTTCTGTAAAAATTTACAGTTTTGGAAACCCTACGGGGCAGTTCTATTCTGTCCCACAGGGTCACTATGAGTCAGAATTGACATGACAGCAAAGAGAAAAATTTAAATGTGTTGTTGTTGTTGTTATGTGCCGTCGAGTCGGCCCCGACTCATAGCGACCCCTCCTTGGGTTTCCGAGGCAGTATCACTACGGAAGTAGGATT
>NW_006921758.1:32112-33167 GCF_000298275.1 Orycteropus afer afer | reverse complement strand
TCAATGACATGAGACAAAGTATATGTGAACTGCTGTATGGAAAGTGAATTTGCTCTGTAAATCTTCACCCAAATCACAATTAAAAAAAAAAATAAATAAATAGCTCTTTAATAAATACCAATTGGCAGTTAGCTCAGGGGTTGTCAAAATTTCTTGGGAGGTGACTGTTGAAGTAATTAGTTTTATGGAGATAACAATATATGATTCTAAGGTTGCTGCCAAATGTCTTTGCCAACTGAATAGAATGATACTAAATGCTGATTCACTTTTTTCCCTTGCATTTCTTCAGGTTCAAAGCACAGCAGCAAAAAGCTTTACAGCTTCTTGTAAAGGACAGGAGACAGCTAAAAGTCCATCCCTTTGGTTACTGCCCTCCCCCTTGACATTTTTGTCTTTATTCATGAAATGCAAAATCTTTTCTCTAGTCTTTATCTCCTAAGACATTCCCAGTCAACTTCCATTGATCATACCCCATCTAAGCCTAATGAATCAAATTAATTTTTAATTGGTCTATATGGACCATGTGTTCTGTGATAACTACATCATATCATCTAAATCTTTACAATAAATAGCACCCTGCCCATATACCAGGTAATAAAGATTTCGCTGTAACTTTGAGTATTCCCATGCTATCTTTTCCTATAGTCAGACAGGGGAAGCAAGAAAGCAAGATTTAAAAAATAATTTTTTATTATTTCATTTTTCATTATTATTACCCCTTCCGCAAGATTGTGGTTTACTATAATATGTACCATAAGTGAAACATTAACACAGTAGTACACACAGTATGCAATGGTGCACATATACTCTGTGAAGTGAAAATGGGAAAGACAGTAAATAAAAGCAGTTTTCAACCTAGCTAGCCTAGGGCATATAGTAAAGGAGTGCTCTATACCAGAAGCAAAAGAAAGTGACTTTTAGTTTAATGGACTCCATTAGGAATTCTCTATGCATTAATTGAATCCAGTTGCTGAGTTGCCAACAAGAACAAGAGGACAGAGAATTTTATAACCTCTTTTTTTTTTTTTTTTTGGAGAAAAGAAAAAGGAAAAGAG
>NW_006921758.1:26881-31319 GCF_000298275.1 Orycteropus afer afer | reverse complement strand
CTTCCGAGGAGTGGCTGGTGGGTTTGAACCGCCAGCCTTCTGGTTAGCAGTCAAGTGCTTTAGCCACTATGCTACCAGAGCTCCTAAATGTGTAGTGTTTTCTAATAAAAGTGTGAGTTAAGTATGTTGTTGTTGTTATGTGCCGCCGAGTCACCCCTGACTCATAGTGACCCCTCCTTGGGTTTCCGAGGCAGTATCACTACATAAGTAGATTGCCCAATCTTCCTTCCGAGGTAAGTATGAGAGACATTTATTATAGTTAACATCTGCATTTCCATCTGCACAGCTTCACTTCTACTATATTCCCTCGTATAATCATGTCATTTCGTTTGCAGCAAAGTCAATATGCTTGGGTTGACAATTACAGCATATTGCCCCAATGGTTGGATTACAGAATTGGCATGTGACCTAAGCTGCTCATAAAAATCCTTCTTTGAGTTCATTTACTCGTTCATTTTAATGTATGAAACCTGAAAGACAGATTTTCCCCCCACCTCTGAGGTAGCTTATTTGGTATAATGAAAGTCCAGGGTATACTATGTCCACAATCACCACCCCTCATAGAAGACATCTGAATTAGTAGAGCCTTGGGTCAACACAAGGAGCTCTTGTGGTAGAGTGTTAAGCCATATGGCTGTTAACCAAAAGGTCCATGGTTCAAACCCACCAGCCACTCCTAAGAAGAAAGATGAGACTGTTTGCTTCTGTAAAGATTTACAGCCTTAGAAACCCAATGGAGGTTGTTATGAGTCAGACTCAACTCAATGGCAGTGAGTGGGTCAACAAAGAGCCAGAAGCTATCACAGCAGATGGAGGGATAGAAGGAGGGAGGCAAGAAGAGAGTGAGGGAGGGAAGGAGTGTTTCCACCTGCAAGGGCATTACAGATTTGGCAACAATGTTTTGAGCCCTTAACAGTTTCACCGTACGGTCCTACTTACATGAGCCAATAAATTCCTTTTCTGCTTACGCTGGTTTGTGTTAGTTGTCAGATTTGCAACTGAAGGAATATTGACTAATAACTGAAATAGAAAGCTTGGGACAATAAGCATTATAATATATGGTTACTGCAATCTGGCCAACTATATTATATCACTTAATTCTCATGGGTAAGGTAGAATTTGTTACCTTTATTTTATAAATGAGGGAGTTGAGGCTTAGAAGAGGTAAGTAACAAGCTAAAAACTGTTAGATTTTTAAGCCAAGCCTTTTTTTAATTTATTTTTTTTTATTGTGATTTGGGTGAAAGTTTACAGAGCAAATTCATTTTCTATTCAATAACTCATACATATTTTGTTCTTTACATTGATTGCATCCCCACAATGTAGCACTCTTCCCTCTTCCTCCTCATGTTTACCATTTCCACTTGTCCTTCTTTCCTAACACTTCCTGCCTTCTGAGCTTTAACCGTGAGAAAATGCTGCCCTTTTGATCTCCTATGGTTGATTGTTCTAAGGAACGTGTACTCTTACCTGATGTTATTATTCACCTTACAGAACTGTCTATTATTTGGCTGAAAGTTGAGTCATGGGGGTGAGTTTGTTTCCAGGCTTGAAGAGTGCCTAAGTGCCATAGTCTTGGGGTTCCACTACTCTCTATTAGACCAGTAAGCCTGATCTTTTTATTATTCAATCTTATTTCACATTTTTCTTCCAATATATCCAGGACCTCCTATTGTGATCCCTTTTAGAGAAGTCAGAAGTAGTACCTGGGCACCATCTAGTTCTACTGGTCTCCAGTGTCAAGGAGTTCATGTGTCCATTGGTTCTTTGGACTAATTATTTCTATATTTGATTTATTTTCTTCATTCTTCTTTGCTCCAGATGGGGAGAGACCAAAAAGAACCTTAGATGGCTGCTCAAAAGTTTTTAATACCCTAGTCATTACTCACCCAAATAGGATATAGAGTAGTCTTTATGGATTATGTTATGCCAATTGACCTTGATGTCCTGAGACCCCAAGCCCACCAACTCATTCTCTCAAAGTGTTTGAGTATGGCTAAGAAGTTTTCATAGCTTTGCCCTGACTCATAGAGACCCCCATTGGGTTTCCAAGGCTATAAATCTTTACCTAAGTAGATTGCTCCATCTTCTGTGGAGTGGCTGGTGGGTAAATTTGAACTGCTAATCTTCTGGTTAGCAGCCAACTATGCTATCAGAGCTCCTTTTTACTATATGCATAACACATATAAATACATATGTAGAAATATAGTTACATAGATAGACACACAAGCTGAACAGGAGTGGAGAGGCAAATGGGTCTATTCCCCAAAATATATATAGGTTTGGAAGACGATAATTCTAAGCCAGATCTTTTTGACATCAAAGTTTGCTATCTTGACTGCAGAAGGAAAATGCAAGGAAAAAGGAAAAAAAAATTAAGGTGGAAGGAGAAGGATAATTAAAAGAGAGAAAGTGAGGCAAGAGTGAGAAGGCTGATTCATTCAAAATTAAATAAAAATTGTTTGGGAATAAAAATGATCCTATGGTGAAGGACAATATTTTTAATATCACATGAAAGCAAACTTTTGCTGAAGATAATTCAAAAACAATTGCAGCAGTGTATCAACTGGCAACTTCCAGAAATGTAAGCTGGATTCAGAAGAGGACATGGAACAATGGATATCACTGATGATGTCAGATGGATCTTGACTGAAAGCAGAGAATACCAGAAGCATGTTTACCTTCTGTTGACTACGCAAAGGCATTTGACTGTGTGGATCATAAAAAATTATGGATATTATTGTGTATAGTGAGAATTCCACAACATTGAATTGTGCTCATGCAGGACCTGTACATACACCAGGTTCCGCATAAACACAATTAAGTGTTCTGGAATTTCCATTATTCCCAATATCATCCATAATTATTATCCAAGAGGCAGCCATTTTAACAGAACAAGAGGGTGCTATGTGATTTGAAATCAGGAAAGGTGTGTATCAAGGTTGTATCTTTTCACCATACTTATTTTATCTGTATGCTGAGCAGATAATCTGAGAAGCTGGACTATATGAAGAAGAATGCAGCATCAGGATTGGATGAAGATTCATTAACAACCTGCAGTACGGAGATGACACAACCTGCTTGCTGAAGGCTAAGAGAATTTGAAGCACTTACGATGAAGGTCAAAGACTACATCTTTCAGCATTGATTATACTTTGACATAAAGCAAACAAAAATCCTGACAACTGGACCAATAAGCAACATCATGATAAATAAATAAAATATCGAACTTATCAAGCATTTCCTTTCACTTGGATCCACAATCAACATCCAAGGAAGCAGCAGTCAAGAAATCAAACAACATACTGTACTGGGCAAATCTGTTGCAAAAGACATGTTTAAATTGTTAAAAAGCAAAGATGTTACTTTGAGGACTAAGGTGCATTTGACTCAAGCCATGGAATTTTCAAACACCTCATATGCCTGAGAAAGCTGGATAGTGAATAAGGAAGACCAAAGAAAAACTGATGCCTTTGAATTGCAGGTTAGAGAAGAATACTGAAAATACCCTAGACTTCCAGAAGAATTAACAAGTCTGTCTTGGAAACATACAGCCAGAATGTTCCTTAGTAGCAAGGATGGAAAGACTTCATCTCATATACTTTGGATGTTATCAGGAGAGACCAGTCCCTGGAGAAGGATGTCATGCTTGGTAAAGTACAGGGTCAGTGAAAAAGAGGACCCTAAATAAGATCGACTATCACAATGGCTGCAACAACGGGCTCAAATATACCAATGATTGTGAGGATGGCTCAGGACTGGGCAGTGTTTTGTCATATTATAGATAGGATTGCTCTGACTCAGAACCAATTCATCAGCACCAAACGACAATAACATGATGAAGGACCTTCTTCTTACCTCTAAGCTTAACGCTTCTCAACTTTGACTGTACGTTAAAAAAAAATTCCAGTGTCCAGTTTATGTCCAAGACCAAATAAAGCAGAATTTCTAGAAGTAGTACCTCAGTAATTTGTTAATCTCCCAAAGTGATTTGGAACTAAGGTGAGTAGCACTGTGCGAGAACTCTCCTTCAGCTGTATGCCATTTTATTGGTTTTCTCACTTACATAGAAATGTTTAGAAATAAAAAGTATAATGTTATCTTCAATGGCTCTAAAATAGTAGAATAATCTTAGAATTTGAGGGGAAAAAAAAAGAAAAGAAAATTCTTCTCTCCCTTCTTTATATTCACTTAGGTAGAAAGCAAAGTTCTCAAATTTATGAAAATTAATAGCTCTTTAAGATGCAAATCAAAACAAAAATGAGATACTATCTTGCCCCAGCACTAGTAGCAAAGTTCAACAAGACAGAAAATAACAAATGCTGGTGAGGTTGTGGACAGATTGGGACTCTCATACACTGCTGGTGGGACTGTAAAATGGTACAACCATTGTGGAAAGCAGTATGGCGATTCCTTCAAAAGTTGGAATTAGAAATAC
>NW_006921758.1:12332-24290 GCF_000298275.1 Orycteropus afer afer | reverse complement strand
AAAAAGGAAAAGAGCAAGACTGTAGAGGGGTCAAGGCCAGATGTCAAAATCTCTGACAACCCAGCAGCATGTCATTTGACTGTCCCAGGGCTCCACAAATGTACATGTCATATCAGGGCCTGCAAGACTGTCACTAAGTCACCTTCCAGAACAGCTGCTGCCCTGGGTATGTGATATACATCAATACTTGATACATAAAAAGAAGATCCCATGCTGGATAATCCACCTATTCTTGTTCACCCAGAGGGGCATTTCCAATTCACAGCCAAGTCCACCCCTAAAATTGTCCAACACTTCTCAAATGCTCTTTTATTTCCAGCCAGCTACATATGGCCTATGAGACTGGTCTGACAGAGCCAATGTAGGGCTGTCCCTCAGCCAGTTGGCAGCAGGTAGGGCTACAATCTGTGCAATGAAGACAGCACTTCAGTGAACAGGCACCTTCCCCAGACATGACTCTTTGGAGCCAACTGAGAGCCTCGGCCCCAGCACCAGATGCTCTTTTATGCCAACTGCCAACTACAGCCAAGGAAGACTGGCATCTAGGGGCAGTGAATGCAAAGCACTAATTTTATTCCTGTTCTGGTTACTTATTTTAGGAGCTCTGGTAGCTTAGTGCCTAAGGCACCTGATTGCTAACCAGAAGGCTGGCAGTTCAAACCCACCAGCCACTCCTCGGAAGGAAGATGGGATAGTCTACATCCATAGTGATACTGCCTCAGAAACCCAAGGAGGGGTTGCTATAAGTTGGGTCTGACTTGACGGCAGATAACAACAACAACAACAACAGTTACTTATTTTAGTTTTTATCTATGCATCAAATCCAACGTTTTTCTTTTATGAAGGGCCACAGGTTATCCTTTAAACAACTAGACTTCAAACACTGCAAGCTAAGCATGAAACAAGAATGAGCACTGGAACTCAAATATTAATATATGCATCCTTATTGAAGTGAAACAGTAATAACTAAATGGTTGTGGATGACTTTTCTGTAGAAAGAGACACAGATTTTCTCTTACCCTCCCATTTTGCAGTCTCCAGTTCCACCTTTCCAGGCTCTTACATACTTTGGATTGGCCAACAGGGACACTGGATTAAAGGTTCCACTTGCAAAATACGGTCCCACTGGACTCAGAATTACAAAGAGCAGGGCTTTGGTTGGCTTCTTGACTCCAAGGGAAGGCTACAATCAAGTAAAAGTAAGCACAGTTGTAATTTAAAATGTAGATATCAGCCTTCAAGTTTAGAATAGGTCTGTAACTATAACCCAGAAGGGGTCATCTAATAACAGTAACTAGTACATCTAAAGTTGATTCACACAAAGACTGATAGTCTTATATGAAGAAAACACTGAGCATAGAATCCTTAAGTTTCTTTTTGCTTTGCTTTCTGAGCTGTTAGGATTTTAGAGGAAAAGCTAATTTATAACTCTTCTCTCCACCTTTGTTAGTAGGGCAAGCACATTTTGTTAGTAGGAGAAGCATATATTAACAATTAGCATATTTTAACAATATAACATCTTTCAATGTCCTATGGATTGGGTATTAGGAAAGTGAAGAACCCAGGCATGTTCTTTTGGGTTGAAATATAAAATTTGCTGCACTAACTTCCCCTCTGGCTCACAGCCTAGTGGCCCCTTCTGCATGTCAGGGCCTCTATCAGGAGGTTGATTAGGGGAGTGTGCCATCATCACACCTGACGACGTCAGGCACTAGATAGCAAGTGTGTAGCTTCATAGGTATTAGAGACGCCAGACAAGATCAAAGCCAAAAGCCAAACTCACTTCCACTGAGTCAGTTCTCACTCATACCAACCCTTTAGGACAGAGTAGAACTGCCCCATAGGGTTTCTAAGGGTGTAAATTTTTATGGAAGCAGACTGCCTTACCTTTCTCCAAAGAGCAAGAGATGCCTTCAAAAAAGGCAGATGATCAATGACTCTGGAACTTGTACCATAAATAGCAAAACAGAAGACAGCCTTTCCCCAAAATACTGGGGAACCATAAACCAACAATGCAAAATCATACAAATTCCTCCATCATAAAAACAGTTAAAAACAATTAGGATCAATTGTTCATTAGAGAGAAGATTAGAAAACCAGAGGAATGCTTTGAGGCTAGATATTTTAACAGCAAAAAGTTATTGTGCTATCCTGTACAATTTGAGGCTAGAGGAAGTAAGAAAACAAGTTAGGACTATGATGTTAAGTGTCCTGGGATACAAGCCACTTGTTGCATCCAGTCTTCCCTAGAGCTTGGTCTGCCTGGAGGGGCTGTCACAGGAAGGATGAGAGTAAACAAAAAGAGCATCAATTCCAGCTGATGTTGTGGTTATTTCATGTTATATGAAAACTGTCTGAAAGGGAACTTTAAGATATTTTTTCTGAATTATACTTCCCCACATTGCTCACTGCCCCATGACCCTTCACCTACTGCTACCAAAGATTATCAAGTATTAGGTAGGTGAAATATTCTTAAGCATAAAATGTATGTATGTGCACACTGATGTTACCTGAAAAGCATGCAGCACTTTGGAAATGGATGTCAACACCACTAGCACTACGCACAAAGATGAGGACCAGGCAGGTCTAAGGACCACAGAGAAAACGGAGGATGGTTGATCCATAACCAAGAAATTAGTCAGCAATATCAGTATTTGGTTTTTTATTTGCTTGTGTCTATTCTTTTATGTGTGCTAGAGATAAAAGAACAGCCCTACCAATAAAGGATAAGGAGCCTTAAAAGTCTCATTTGCCTGTTTAGGTCTCATTGTTTGGTAAGGAAAAGCTCAGGATAATATGCCTATCTGCCTTTCTTTCCAGCTTTGATAAAACTTGACCATCACATTTCTGCAATTTATTTACCTATCACTTAAGTATGTATAATGATACTTTTTCCATTTCAGGGATGCTTGGAAGCTTAATATTTTAAATCTTTTTATGGACTCTTGTAATGGGGAATAAAGAGAAGCTTCTCAGTAGAATTTAGAAATAATAAAATTCAGGACGTAGTCAATAACTGACATAGTGTTATGGACTGAATTGTGTTCTCGAAAAATGTGTTGAAATCCTAAACCCCATACCTGTGGATGTAATCCCATTTGGGAGCAAAGTTTTCTTTGTAGTACTGATGGGGCTATATCTGTTTAGGATGTGTCTTAAATCCAATTACATGTGAGATACTTAAAAAGAGCAGATTAGACCAACCAGCACACTCAGGGTATAGACAGATGCCATCTGTAGATTACTAAGGAACACAGCAATGCTGAGACAACAGAAGCTTAAAGAAACAAGGATCTTCCCAAGAGGTGAAAGAGAGAGGAGAGCCTTTCCCCAAAGCTGATGCCCTGAATTCAGACTCCTAAAAGGAACCCTGGTGGTACAATGGTTAAGCTCTGAGATGATAACTGAAAGGTCAGGGGTTCAAACATACCAACTGCTCCATTGGAGAAAAGACTCGAACACCTGTGCCCATAAAGATTTACAGTCTACCTGTGGGGCTGTTCTCCTCTGTCCTACAGGGTCACTATGAGTCAGAGTAGACTCAACAGCACACAACAACAAGCCTCCAGAACTGTGAGAAAATAAAGCCAACCAACAGTGGTATTTCTGTTACAGCAGCATGAGGAGACTAAGAAACCTAGCTTCCAATTTTCTGAGTCAAATAGCTCGTTTGGAAACCTGATAATGTTTTATTAGGCATCACATTGATGCCCAGGTCTTTTCTATCTCTGAACTCATGTATTTTATAAAACATGAACTATACTAAAAAAATTATAATGATAATTAATCCGTCATCCATTATTTTTTTTTCGGAGATAAATTTCATCTTTGCTATTCTTTTCCCTGGTTTTAAATTACAGTAAACTTGCATTTATTCCACTAGGTGGTAGTATAGAGAACACAGATGGAAAACAATAATTCTATGCATTAAAACTACTTCTAGAAAAATATTAACAAACCTAGACTAGAATTTTTTAATGTAGAGAGAAAATATTAACAAACCTAGACTAGAATTTTTTAATGTAGAGAGAAAATGTGTATATATGTACTAACATTTTATTTTCTGAAATTTAAGCAAGGTCAATTTATGCTTTATAAATGCTTCAAGAACTGGTGTTGATTACAGATTAGTCAGCTTCATCCTTAAATGACTACTTCCATTGTCTTTTCTTGAAAAGAACTCTGTGACTTCATTAAAAATGGTCACACTGCTTCAAGATTAAGAATAAATAAAATGTAACTATATCTAACAGGAAGGGAGCTTATTGATTAGGTCTGCATCCACTCTCAGAGACCATTATTTACTTCTTTCTTTTAATTCTCCCTTTATGCTGGAAAGCAATTTAAATTCTGTGCTGCTACTGCGTTTAAGAGTAGTTTATTATATATTAATCAAATGGCAGTGGACAAAATTCTGTGATGACAAGGTCAGGTTTCTGATCAAATAAAGCAATAGTCACATAAACAGAGAAAAAAATGGAAGATAATAGCTGATAAGTTGTATAGGTCAGTTCCAGTCATTCTTACATCCTTATGGACAATTTGATTGATTTCATGGTCTCTACCTTTTCTATTTGTTTCTTAGGTTATTTAAATACATAAGGAATTGAAAAAAAAAAATCCATGAAAAATGAAGGGTATAATATTTCAGTTGCTAACTTTTCAAGGGACCACACTGATTTTGAAGTTGAAATTCTCAGGTGTTAAAAAATAAAAGGACTTGTGCATCTTGGAAATAAATGGATATAAAAGGGTATTAAATATCTTTGTATATGCATATTATAAAGGACTTCTGGTGGTGTAGTGGTTTAAGGCATTTGGCTGCTAACCAAAAGGTCAGTGGTTTGAACCCACCAGCCACTCCACAAAGAAAGATGAGGCTGTCTTCTTCTGTAAAGACATACAGCCTTGGAAACTCAATGGGAGTTGCTAAGAGTCAGAATCAACTCAATGGTAGTGAGTTTTGTTTGGATATTTTATGTATATTATACATATATTTTGGGAGCTTTGGTGGTGTAGTGCCTAAGGCATTTGACTGCTAACCAGAAGGCTGGTGGTTCAAAGCCACCAGCCACTCCTCTGAAGGAAGATTGGGCAATCTACTTACATAGCGATATCGCCTTGGAAACCCAAGGAGGGGTTGCTATGAGTCAGATCTGACTCGATGGCAGTGGGTTCTATGTATATTTTATACATAATGATAAGACACTCTAGTATGATAGGAAATAAAAAGCCATGTTATAGTGAAAATTACCTCCTTTGTGAGTCAGCCATAAAATTACTTTATAGAAAGACAGAATTGACAAAGTTATCTAAATAATGGCAGAAAGATAACTTAGAAAGAGAGCTGAGAAAAGTACTATTAGTCCATGTTTGGGTCTGGAAGGCAGGATAAGACCTGTGAGTAATTCTGCCTAAGTAAGCCAAATAAGTGACATAGAACTAGGATAATTGGAAGCAACATTTTCCAGAAACACTGGCCTGATTTTTGTTCCTGCTGGTCCTTTAAAAAGATCAAATAAAAGGAGAAATGACAAATTATATTGTAATGAGAGGTGCTATGAGGGATTTAGACAGGAGCAGCAATACATGTGGGGCCTTGAATGTTGTAAGGATTACAAAGCAGAAGAACACCAATTCATGAAGTATTTATATAGGGGAAATTAGGAGTTCTAGACCAGGAGCTCTGGTGGTGTAGTGCCTAAGGCATCTGACTAACCAGAAGGCTGGTGGTTCTAAACCCACTAGCCACTCCTTGGAAGGAAAACTGGGCAATCTACTATCTGTAGAGATACCACCTCAGAAACCCAAGGAGGGCTTGCTATGAGTTGCATCAGCTCGATGGCAGTGAGTTTTTTTTTGTTGTTGTTTATTTGTTTAGTGAAAGACTGGGTCCCTGTGTGGCAAAAATGGCTAAGCACTAAACTATAAGCTGAAAAGTTGGTGGTTTGAACTCACTCAGAAGCACCTCAGAAGTCACACCTGGCAATCTGATTCCAAAAAAGTCACAGCCATGAAAATCCTATGGAACAGTTCTACTCTGCACACACACAGTTGCAATGAATTAGAATCAACTCAACAGCAATTAACAACAGTGAAATATTAAAAATAATAACAACCTTCAATATTTATACACTGTTTTTGACTTTCAAGACATTTTATCTTCATTATGTCATGTAATGTAGGAAGTTACTAATTATAATTCCTACTAATAAATGAGGGAAACTGAGGCTCAAAAAAATAAATTACCCAGTTTCAGTTATTTAACTCAAAACTTTCTACTCTTACTTCAGAGCTCTTATCATTATACCAAAGATTTTTCATATGTAAAGGAGTGATCATGACTGCTTATAGGGTTAGTCTGGGGAAAAAAAAAGAAAAAAACAAACTCACTGCCATGAAGTCAGTTCCAAGGTGGTATCACTATGGAAGTAGATTGCCCAACCTTCCTTCCAAGGAGTGGCTGGTGGGTTTGAACCATCAGCCTTCTGGTTAGCAGTCAAGTGCCTTAGGCACTATGCTACCAGAGCTCCCTTTCAACAAAGAGCAACTGTTATTATTGTCAGTATAAATAATAATTGATAATAGTAATAGTGGTAAAAACAATTAATATTTTAGTGCTGGGAATGTCAACATGCAGAACATAAAGATGATTATAGACTGTAGAACTAACTACTCAACACTCACTGTTGGAATTATAGAAAATGGTCATTTTGGAAATAGACAAAGATTATTATACTATCTGAGAAATGCAAGTTGGTAAACTTCAAATCAGTCTGTGGGGAAAAGAACTTCACTTCATCCAAACAATTTGGTCTTGGTCCTTGTCCCTGAAATATAACCTCTCAAAACTTAGAATATCCCCAGTGATTTAAGGATCTTTGTGAGCCCGCCAGATTATACCTGAAGACGTATGCTGGTGAGGTGGCTCAAATGCAGACTAGCCATTCTTGAAAGACCACCTCCTGATATCAGCTAACCTGGAGGAAGGGACATGATTCAATCACTCATGCTTACTTAATGAGGCACCAATAAAGGATCTGAACATGGAAGCTCCATAGCTTCCTGGTTAGGAAAATACAGCTATGATACATGGGAAGGTAGCATGTCCCAAAAAGGGACATAGACACAAGGTGTCGGGAACACTGCTAAACCCCACTCTATGTGTCTCTTAATTTGTATTCTTTTTATTGTAATTATAAATAAAGCACTTTACTGAGTCATTTTCTGTGAGTCATTTTAGGAAATTATTGAACCTAAGGGAGTAACTGGACCCGACTCATAGTGACCCCTCCTGGGGTTTCCAAGGCGGTATCACTACAGAAGTAGATTGTCCAACCTTCCTTCCGAGGAGTAGCTGGTGGATTTGAACTGCCAGCCCTCTGGTTATTAGTCAAATGGCTTAGGCACTACAGCACCCGAGCTCCCAATTGGACCCAGTAGGTCAGAATTTAGGGTGTCCTGAAAACTACAACCTTGTAGCTGGTATCTGGGGTTGGGCAGACTTGGCAGCCTGGAGGACTGTGTCCTTTAACTTGTAAGGTCTGATGGAGCTCTAGATGATTAGGGTCAGAGGAAAAAGTGCAGCATGTAGAATAGAGTGGAACAGAAGTGGAACAGAAGGGACAGAATTGATAACAAATTAATTTGGACCAATCACACGTTTGTTGTCAGAAGTGGGGATTTAATTTTTCCCATTATAATCTTAAATATACATTTTACCATGGATTATTAAATAAGTGTCAAGAATACTTGATAAGGAAGTACTTAGGAGGTGTTGGAATAAGTCACTTAGAAAAGCAATGCTTCATTTTCTTTTCTCAAATGACCGTAGATCAAAGGTCAGCAAACTTCAATCTGCTGTCTGTATCTTTAAGAAAGTCTTATTGGCATACACTTATCGGTTTATGAGTAGTCAACAGCTGCTTTGTGCTACAGTGGCAGAGTTGGGTATTTGTACAGCCTACAGAGCAAAAAACAATTACCATCTGTCCTCAACATAATTTATCTGAAGTGAAATAAAAATCAAAACCAAAATAAGAATGGATAAAATTAATAAGTCTGACAATACTAATGTTGTTAAGGACTTGAAGCAAATGGAGCTTTCATACATGCCGGTTTACTCCTAGACATCTTAATTTCACACGTTACAACTGTCGAGATAATAAATTTTTGCTGTTTAAAACCAACCAATTCATCCCAGTTTGTTACAGCAGCCCCAGGAAACTAATACTGTAAGTAAAACACTGTGTATTACTATCCTCCAGCATAGAGGTTAAGGGTGCAAGCTCTGAAGTCATACATTGTCTGATCTGAAATTATTTTAGGCAATTATTTTACTTCCATGGCTCTCAGCATGGGATAACTTCATAATGTCAGATGATAACGACAGACTGAATGACTGTACTTCATCAAAGGGAACCAGTACTATCCTAAAGAGTAACAAAACTCTTGGGGTAGAAAAGTAAGTTGGGCTTAGGACATCCTTCTGGGAAATAATAACTCTTTTAGTAATTCTCTGGGTTGTCTATTTTCAAGCTGTTCATTGTAACCTTTTTGAGGTAGCAGGAAATTTCAATCTCAATAGAAGTGGTGCAAAATGTGGTAGATGCCCAGAGTGGAGAACCATGCAGCTGTTAGAAGTGATGGAGTAGAAAGACACATAGAAACCTGGATAGAAATGAAAAGCATGGTGCTGAGGGAAAACGGTAAAAAATGGAATGAGATCTACAGGTTAAAACCATTTACATAAATTAAAATTACAGGCATATTTAAATATACATATAAACCAAAAGGATATTCATCAATATATGAGAATGATTACTAGTTGGGACAGGTGGAATGAGAGTACAAAATGAAGACAGAAAGGAATAAGCAAACCAAACTCAAATTCATTGCCATGAAGTCGATTCTAGCTCATTGCAACGCGATATACAGGACAGAGTACAATTGCCCCATAGAGTTTCCAAAGCTGTATATCTTTACAGAAGCAGACTGTCACATTTTTTCCTATGGAGCAGCTGGTAGATTTGAAGCACAGACCTTTAAGTTAGCAGCCAAGTGCTTTAACTACTGTACCACCAGAGCTCCTCAAACAAACAGAGAGGAACCTTGCATGGCCCATGATGGTAAGTGCCATAAACTGAGAATAATTAATTACCTGCTACACTGCAACTCCAAAGAGTAAAAATAAAGGCAACAATAATCACCCCCTGTGATAACACTGAAATGCATAAAAACAGCCTCAAGAGTCAGCACATGGGTAAGAGTGGCCCAATAATGAGCTGATTAAAAAAAAAAAAAGAAGCTAAAATCAATGGAAAGAGCTGGTCCTCTGAAAATAGACTCAAGGTTTGAAAATACTAAGAAAAGACTGCTGATATAAAATAAACTAAGAGTGGCATGGAAGTGAACCTTTAATATTGTTAATAAAAAGTACAACTTAAACATATAAACCAAATAGGACTGCTAAACAATATATTAAAAATGTGGACAATACAATACCTAAGATAACAATTACAAATTGCTGCTGTGCTAACTGGTATTCAGATCTGCTCAGATTTTCTTGGTTACACAGCCTAATTGTGAAGAAAAAAAGTGGTTAGATGCCTAAGTACAAATAACAAAAGGTAGTGAATAGAGGGCATCGTTTTCATGGGAATTGGTATGAATATATGTTAAAATAGATGGGTGATATGAAGATTTTACAAGGTGATAAAATGAAAGATATGTCTGTGAAATGTATATGTTCTTAAGCTTCATGTGCGGAAGGATGGTTGGTATCCGTAGTGATACCGCCTCAGAAACGCAAGGAGGGGTCACTATGAGTCAGGTCCAACTCAATGGCATATAACAATAACAAGAAGCAGCTTCATGTGTAGTGACTCAGAAATCAGGAAGTGGACCAGATGAGGCTGATAAATCTGACCTCTAGCTCTGCTGCTTCCCACTCACAAAATGGTGGTGGAATTATAAAAGGCAAACCATTAATGGATTTCTAATGCAGGATTTCTTACTGATGGAGTTCTAATGAAGTTGTGAATGAGGACACTGCTTCTGTGAGATGTTTAAGACATTGTCCTGCATTATTCAGATAGCATTCTGTGCACCTGAAGTGAGTTTTAACTAGGATTGCTTCTCCGGTTGAGCTCAAATCCAGAAATTTATTCAGGGAAAATCCAAATGTAGAAGTGTAAAGTTAGTTGAATATGAGGAACTAATCAAATTCTACATCCGCTAATACCAGTCTGTCTTTGAGTACACCTGAAAATTCAAATCTGCTTGCTGATCTGTGGACAGCCTGGCACTCTTCAAAGGAGCCGGGTGGGCTAACTCCTGACAGCCTATAGGGTAGAAAGATCTTAGCATCAGACTCTACCCTTTTCAATGACACTATTCTTAGCCCTGATATATTTTACTATTGTCTCACTCTATCACTTCTCAAATGGAGTAGGATGATGGACTTCATCAAAATTAAAGAATTTTGGTCATCAAGGGCTTTATTAACAAAATGAAGAGATAACCTACAAATTGGGGAGGGGAGGAATTTTTGGGAACCATATAGTTGATAAGGGTTTAATATCCAGAATATATAAAGACCTGCTACAACTTACAAAAAGACAAATAATCCAAAGAGGAAGAAGGCAAAGGATTTGACTAGATATTTCTCCAAATATATACAAATAACCAACATCATTGTTGTTATTGTTTTTATATGCTGTCGATCTGGACCTGACTCATAGCAACCCCTCCTTGGATTTCTGAGGCAGTATCACTATGGAAGTAGATTGCCCCATCTTCCTTCCGAGGAGTGGCTGGTAGGTTTGAACTGTCAGCCTTCTAATTAGCAGTCAAGTGCTTTAGGCACTACGCTACCAAGTTTCCACCAACATCATTAGGGAAATGCAAATCAAACTACAAGGAGATACCACTTCACATCTAGTAAAATGGCTATAATTAGGCAAAGAAAAAGAAAGAAACTAACAGATGTTGGCGAAGATGTGAAGAAAATGAGACCCTCTTGCCTTGCTGGTGGAAATGTAAAATACTGTAGTCTCTGTGGAAAATATTTTGAGTGTTCCCCAAAATGTTAAACAGCAATCCCATTTTTAGGTATATACCCAAAAGGACTGAAAACAGGAACACAAACAATTACTTATATACCAGTGTTCCTTGCCACGCTATTCATAATAGCCAAAAGGTGGAAATAGCTACAATGTCCATCAACAGATGGATAGATAAACAAAATGTGGTATATGCATGCAATAGAATATTACTCAGCTATAAAGATAAATGAAGTCCTGATACATAGTACAAAGGGATGAACCTTGGAAACAACATTCTGAGTGAAATAAGTTGATCACAAAAAGACATACATGATACCATTTATATGAAATATCTAAAATAGGCAAATACATGGTTACCAGGGGTGGGAGAGAAGGGAAAAGGGTAATGCCAAGAACCACTACTTAGGGGCACGGAGCTTCTGTTAAGGGTGATGGAAAAATCTGGAAACAAATAGTGGTGATAGTTGCACAACAGAATAAATATAATTAATCAACTCATTGCCATCAAATCCACTCTGATACAAAGTGACCCTATAGGACAGAAAAGAATTATCCCATAGGGTTTCCAAGGCTGTAAATCTTTATGCAAGCCTACTACCTTATCTTTCACCTGCAGTGTGGCTGGTGGGTTCAAACCACTGACCTTTTGGATGGTGGCCAAATGCTTTTCTCACTGTGCCACCAAAGCTCCTTATATATAACTGAATATAATTAGTATCAACTAATATAATTAGTGTCAATAAATTATCAATGAATAGATAATTAAATATACTTAGTGTCAATGAATTTTACATGTAAAAAATGTTTAAACATCAAGAAAGCAGTATGGCGATTCCTTCAAAAGTTGGAAATACAAATACCATTTGACCCAGCCATCCCATTACTAGGTATA
>NW_006921758.1:3706-11462 GCF_000298275.1 Orycteropus afer afer | reverse complement strand
AAATAGCTTTCTATATTTAAATCCTTATGTGCATCAAAAAAAATTCTCCAAAAGAATAAAAAGATCACTAAAGATTGGGAAAAAATATTCAGCAATGACACATCTGACAAGGGACTTACTATAGAAAACTCCAACATCTCAACATCCAAGAGACAAACAATTCAATTAAAAATGGGCAGAAGACATGAACAGACACTTCACCAAAGAAGAAGATACTCAGGTGGCCAAAAAACACATGAAGAAATGCTTGCAATCATTAGCCATTAGAGAGATGCCAATCAAAACAATGAGATATCATCTCACCCCAGCACAATAGCTAAGTTCAACAAGACAGAAAATAACAAATGCTGTCAAGGATGTGGTGAGATTGGAACTCTCATACACTGCTGGGACTATAAAGTGATACAATCACCATAGAAAACAGTTTGGTGATTCCTTGAAAAAGTTGGAAATAGAAATATCATTTGATCCAGCAATCCCATTATATATCATAAAGAAGTGAGAACCAGGACACAAATAGATAATACACACATGCATGTTCATCACAGTACTATTCACAATAGCAAAGAGATAGAAACAACCTAAATGCCCATCAATAGATGATGGACACCAAAGTCCAAAGTATGGTACATACACAATGGAGTACTACACAACACTAAAGAATAATGAAGAATCCATGAAACACCTCATAATATGGATGAACTTGGAAGATATTATGCTGAGTCAAATAAGTCAATCACAGAAGGACAAATATTGTATTAGTCCACTGTTATAAAAAGTCAAGGAAACGTTTACACATGGGAGGAAACTTTCCTTGTTGGTTACCAGGCATGGGAGGGTAGGGGAGGAAAAACTGCTAGATAGACAAGAGACAAGTATTCATTTGGGTGAAGGGAAAGGCAACATACCAAAAGCAAGTAACCAGTACAGTAACATTAAGGAAAAGGAAGACACAGAGAGGTACAGAAGAAGGAGAGACAAAAAAAAAGTAAATATTTTTACATATACACATATACAATACTGCATTATCAGTAATAACAAACATTAATGTACAGGTAGATACATAGGTAGACAGGGTAAATGATCAGGGATGGATAGACAAAAGGGAATATACTTATGACCGTATATGACTTTGACAGATGATATTTCTACATACATATTTGTATATGCTATAAGAATTTCCATATACATAATAGACCTAATAGGGGACAAAGTTATGATAACTTCTTCACCATAGCCAAAAACCTTGAGGGAGTGAGTTGCTGGGCCCATGGGCTTGGGACCATGTTTGGAGGGGATATCAAGCTCAACTGGCTTAACATACTACACAAAAAATTGTTCTATATCCTACTTTTGTGAGTAGCGACTAGGGCCTTAAAACCTTCTGAGTGGCCATCTAAGAAGCAACAATTGGTCTTTTTTCATCTGGAGCAAAGAAGAAAGAAGAAAATCAAAGATGCATGGAAATAATTACTTCAAGGGACTAGTAGACCATGGGAACCTCAGCCTACATGACCTTGAGACCAGAAGAACTAGATAGTGCCAGTTATCAATGCCAACCACTCAGAAAGGGATCAAAATTGGAGATCTTGGATAGCGTGGGAGACAAATGTAGAACAAAACTCAAAATTATTAAAAAAAAAAAAACCAGGCCTGCTGGTTGGATAGAGACTGGTGAAACCCCTGAAACTATGGCCTCTAGTCACCCTTTGGGCCTCAAATTGAACTCACTTCTGTGGCTTCCAGGCCTACAAAGTGAAAACCACCACTCGTTTGTCAGTTTCTTGTACTGTGATGGCTTGCATGTTGCTATGAGACTGGAAGCTATGTCACTGGTGATTTGAATACCAGCAGGGTCACACATGGTGGACAGGTTTCAGTGGAGCTTCCAGACCAAGACAACCTGGGACGAGGGACAGGGCCATTCACTTCTGAAAGCATTTTCCACTGAAAACCTTATAAATAGCAGGGAAAACAATGTTTGATATATTACTGAAAAAATCTATGAAGAACCATGAAACATTATGCCCCCTCAGGTTGGAAGGCCAGCAGTCAAAAGATGACTGGGAAGAACTGTCTCCTCAAAGTTAAGTTGACCTTAATGACAAAGATGCAGTAAAGCTTTTGGAATCTTCATTTGCTTTTGGGGCAAGACTCAAACTCAAAATGGAAAGAAACAGTGGCAAAAGATTCATTAGTACTCAGAACATTGAATGTACAAAGTATGAATCAAGAAAAATTGGAAATTGTAAAAATGAAATGAAACTCACAAAGATCAATAACTGAGGCATTAGTAAGCTAAAATTGACTGGTATTGGTCATTTTGAATCAGACAATCATATGGTCTACTATGCTGGGAATGACAAATTGAAGAGACATGGCATTGTATTCATCATCAAAAAGAACATTTCAAGATCTATCCTGAAGTACAATTCTGTCAGTGATAGGATAATATCCACATGCCTACAAGTGACCGGTTAATATGACTATTATTCAAATTTACACACCAACCACCAAAGCCAAAGATGAAGAATTTGAAGATTTTTACCAACTTCTGCAGTCTGAAATTGACCAAACATGTAATCAAGATGTATTGATAATTACTGGTGATTGGAATGCACAAGTTGGAAACAAAGCAGAAGCATAGGTAGTTGGAAAATATGGCCTTGGTGACAGAAATGATGCTGAAGATTGCATGATAGAATTTTGCAAGACCAACAACTTATTCATTACAATACTTTTTTTTCAACAGCATAAACAGCAACTATACAGGTGGATCTCACCATATGGAATATACAGAAATCAAATTGACTATATCTGTGGAAGGGAGCTCTGGTAGCATAGTGGCTAAGGCATTTGACTGCTAACCAGAAGGCTGGTGGTTCAAACCCACCAGCCACTCCTCGGAAGGAAGATGGGGCAACCTACTTCCATAGTGATACTGCCTCGGAAACCCAAGAAGTGGTTGCTATGAGTTGGGTCCGACTTGACAGCACATAACAACAACATAACTGTGGAAAGAGGGAATGCATAAATTCAATATCATCAGTCAAAACAAGTCCAAGAGCTGACTGTGGAAAAGTCTTGCTCATATGCAAGTTCAAGTTGAAGCTGAAGAAAATTTTAAATGTCCCATGAGAACTAAAATATGACCCTGAGTATATTCTACAGTAATTTGGAGACCATCTGAAAAATAGATTTGATGCATTGAACACCAGTGACCAAAGACCAAAGGAGTTGTGGGATGATGACATCAAGAACATCACAAATGAAGAAAGCAAAAGGTGATTAAAAAGACAGAAAAGGAAGAAAACACCCAAATGGATGTCAGAAGACACTGTGAAGCTTGCTCTTGAAAGGAGGGTAGGTAAAGCTAAAGGAGGAAATGCTGAAATAAAAGAACTGTACAACAACAAAAAGAGTTAAACAGAAGATTCCAAAGGACAGCTCGAGAAGACTGAACAATGCAGGAAGCATCAAAAGAAGATGGAAGGAATACACAGAGTCAGTGTAGCAAAAAGAATTGGTTGACATTCAATCATTTCAGGAGGTAAGCATGTTATCAAGAACCCATGGTATTGAAGAAAGAAGTCCAAGCTCAAGTCAAGGAATTGGCAACAAAAAAAAAGGGTCCAGGAATTGATGGAAAACCCACTGAGATGTTTCAACAAACAGATGCAGTGCTGCAGGTGTTTACTCATTTATGCCAGGAAACTTGGAACACAGCTATCTGGCCAACCACTATTAAAAGAACCTTATTTGTGTCCATTCCCAAGAAAGGTGATAGAACAGAATGTGGAAATTCTGGAACAATATCATTAATCACATGTAATTAAAATTTTGCTGAAGATAATTCAAAAACATTTGCAGCAGTATATTGCCAGGGGACTTCCAGAAATGCAAGCTGGCCTCAGAACAAGGGATGTCAATCCTGAAGTCAGATGGATCGTAGCTAAAACCAAAGAATACCAAAACGATGTTTACCTGTGTTTTATTGACTATGCAAAGACATTTGACTGTATGGTTTATAACAAGTTATGGATAACATTGAGAAGAATGGGAATTCTAGAACACTTAATTGTGCTCTTGGTACATAGACCAAGAGACTGTCATTTGAACCAAACAACGGAATAATGCATGTTTAAAATCAGGAAGGGTGTGTGTCTAGGCTGTATCCTTTTACCATACTTATTCAATCTGTATGCTAAGCAAATAATCCAAAAAGCTGGACTATATGAAGAAGAACATGGCATCAGGATTAGAGGAAGATTCATCAACAACCTGCAACATGTAGATGACAACCTTGCTTGCTGAAAGTGAAGAAGACTTGAAGCACTTACTAATGAAGATCAAAGACCACAGTCTTCACTATAGATTACACCTCAACATAAAGAAAAGAAAAATCCTCAAAACTGGACCAATAAGCAACATCATGATAAATGGAGAAAAGACTGAATTTGTCAATGATTTCATTTCACTTGGATCCACAATCAACACATAGGGAAGCAGCAGTTAAGAAATCAAACGTCGTATTGTACTGGGCAAATCTGCTGCAAAAGACCTCTTTAAAGTGTTGAAGAGCAAAGATGTCACTTTGAAGACTAAGGTGTACCTAACCCAAGCCAGGATATTTTCAATAGCCTCTTAAGCATGTGAAAGCTCGACAATAAGTAAGGAACATCTAAGAAGAACAGATGCCTTTGAATTGTGGTGTTGGTTAAAAACACTGAAAGTATCATGGACTGCCATAAGAACGAACAAATCAGTCCTGGAGGAAGTGCAGCTGGAATGCTCCTGAGAAGTGGCAATGACCAGACTTCGTTTCCCCTACTTTGGTCATGTGATCAGAAGAGACCATTCCCTGGAGAAGGGTATCATGCCTGGTAAAGTGGAGGGTCAGAGAAAAAGGGGAAGACCTTCATTGAGATGAATTGGCACAGTGACTATAAAGAAAGGCTAAAGCACAGCAGGGATTGTGAGGATGGCGCAAGACTGGGCAGTGTTTCATTCTGTTGTACATAGGGTTTCTATGAGTTGGAAGAAAGCTGTTACATTATGGAGAGTGCAATCAATGTCATGAAACAAAATGTGTATGAACTGTTGAATGAAAACTTTGACCCAAATCACAATCGATCAACCTGGGGGAAAAAAAAAAAAAAACACAAGTGGGATTAAATGGGACTGATATATTGAAAAAGTAAAAGGTTGGGAGCAATGATCAGAAAAGGAAATTTCAGAGTTTGTGATTATGCATACTTCTGCTATTGACTGTGGCCAAGGTACCTATAAACTTATTGAAACTACTGAAAATTAAAGGCCTGTGTCTATGTGTTAGTGTAAGTTGATACAGCTGTACCTACTAGTAGTTACTAAAAAGGGTGATGTTGGATCAAGTAAATGGCTTAAAATCAATAAAACCCAGCCTTTTTGGATGATTGGTAGAGTCATTAGTTATCTAGTACTGAGCTTGACAGTCATATATAATTTTAGCTTCTTGTCTGGTTAAAACAAAAATTTAGCAATCATTCATGCAAATGTTCTGTATTTAATATTATAAATTCAGTTTTCATCTTAATTTCTTATCAATACATGATCAGCAATAGTTTGAAGCATTCTAGATTTCAGTTTCTTCTTAAGGTTTTATAAATTATGACTAAATACTTCAGCAGATATGATTAAAGTTCCTGAAATCCCTTTTTAGCATGAAGAATCTTTTTGAATTGCAAATGATTTTACCCTCTAATTTTAACATTTTACATGAGGATATAAGTATTAATGTTTTTGCTTAATAATGTAAACTGTACAGAAATTTTTTTTTCCTGAGATTTCCACCCACTAGTGTTTGGTACCTTTTAGTCATAATTCCTGATCACTATGATATGTTAATAACTAATGAAAATGTTAAAATAATGTTACTTTAGCAGCAGATTCCATTACTAATCAAAGAAGATTGGAGCTCATATGAGGAATTGCACAAAAACAGTGCTACAACAAGTATGTGTTGAGAAAAATAATTTAAGAGAAAGCATCAGTTGATTGTAAAACATCTAATGACTCACAAAGAGACAAAGAACCTTTGCAATTATAATAAAATTCAAGGGTTCGTGGCAATCACTCCCTAATTATATAGCAGCTACTAAATCTTAGTGGTATGAGAAGCAATAACTAAAACTAAACTGTCAGATTATGGCCACGAAATTGAACCCTTAGGATGAAGTTCAGCTTTCAAAACCACAAATACTTCCACCTTAGTGCTAGATTGCTCTGGTGGCATAATGCCTGTGGCATGTGACTGCTAACCAGAAGGCTGGCGGTTCAAACCCACCAGCCACTTCTCGGAAGGAAGAGTGGGCAATCTACTTCTATAGTGATACAGCCTCAGAAATCCAAGGAGGGGTTGCTACGAGTTGGCTCTGACTTGATGGTAATAAGTGAGGCATGCATTTAATTCCTCTGAATTAATTAAACAAAGCTTAGGGTGGTGACTAAGTGGTTAAGAAATCACTGGAGAGAATGTTTAAATGCAGATATTCTGGCTCCCATGACTTAGATTACATGGGTCTGGCTAATACCCAGTACAAAGATGTGTGTAGTATGTACAATCTATATGTAAAGTAAGTACCATATCAGGGAATAGAGACAGGGCACATGGGATGAAATGTGGTTATATCACTTAATAAGTTATCACAACATATATTTGTTCATTCAAAGAAATCAACATCCCTCTTCGATATAAGACCCAGTTAATCAGATAATCTAACCATGAAAAGATTATGATAGAAAAAAAAAAAAATGCATGTTAGCTAGCAGGAGACCAAAACATCAAACTGATGCAGATGTTGATTCTATAATTATTCTATAAATGCAAAGACAAGAGAGAAGCCATCATAAAACCAAGTAACATAAAAGGACTAGCAAAAATTAGTCATCCCTGATAAAAGAATCAGAGTGAACCAGAAGCCACTGACCCCAG
This sequence comes from Orycteropus afer afer, assembly GCF_000298275.1. Lineage (NCBI taxonomy): Eukaryota > Metazoa > Chordata > Mammalia > Tubulidentata > Orycteropodidae > Orycteropus > Orycteropus afer. The sequence goes on along the minus strand of NW_006921758.1, from coordinate 4,489 downwards.
TCCTCTAGCCAGTACTTCACATATCAAATGCAGTCACCATGAAAAGGCAATGCATGATAATTATCTTAAAAAAAAGAAAATAAACACAGAGACATATACAGCGGGGAAAGAATCTGAGGATGTCTACAAGCAAAGGATTGCCCTCAGGAGAAAGGCCTCAGATGGAATCAAAGTAGCCAAGACCCTGATTCAAAATTTTGACCTCAAGAACTGTAAAAAAATACAGAAAATTGAAAAACACCCAGTTGGAGAATTTTTGTGACTAAGAGCTGGACTAAAAGGTCAGACTTAAGATCTTCCCTAATTCTAAATTATAAAATTGAGATAAAAGTAATTTGATAAAATTTAACATCCATTCATGACAAAAACTCTTCACAAACTAGGAATGGAAGAATCAGATATCTTAAACTGGGAAAGCATCTCAGTCAGGATCACTGGAAGGTAGTGCTTTGAGATTAATGACAATGTTTCAACAAATTTAACTATTGCCTCTTTCTATCATAAAGTTAAAAAACAATAATATTAAAATGTCAGAATCTTCAAGGAAATAGATTGCTTTTTAAACTGTTCCAATTCTTTAAAACTCATTAGGGAGACTGTGATTCATGAAATTAATTATCTAGATTCTTATCATCTTTCAAAAGGCACCAAAAGACCACATAAACAACAACATAAAAATAAACAAACACACTGCCATCTAGTAGATTCTGACTCATAGCGACCCCCATTTGGTTTCCAAGGCTATAAATCTTTACAGAAGTAGATTGCCTCATCTTCCTCCCA
>NW_006921758.1:0-3506 GCF_000298275.1 Orycteropus afer afer | reverse complement strand
TTGAACTGCCAACCTTCTGGTTAGCAGTCCAATATCTTAGGCACTATGCCACCAGAGCTCCTTAAAGAACCACTAAGGTGTTTATTCTTATGGCTGTCTTTTCCTGCTTTTTGCAGCCATACTATCCAGCAGAGAACCCAATGATCATATAGTAACCTAGTAGAGAACAGAATGGCTAGCATAATGCAAAAGAGCTCTGTCTCACTCTCCCTATTCCTTAAGATCTCCCTGCCTTCCCCACTTTCATCTGCTATCCACACTTAATCTCCACTCATCAGTTATCCCTTGGTATCATCCACTCTTCAAAAAGCCACAGCTGCCTAGTAGACAAAGGAGACAAGTGATAGGGTCTTCATACAATGTACTCACCCACTCAAATAGTCTCAGCCTCTCCAGGTTCTTTCAAGTTCACACCTTCTTTGGCAAGTGTACCCAATCAATAGACTGTGACCACCTACCAGGAGATCTTCAGGCAATCTTGTTTAAACCTCCTATTCCAGGTCTTCAAGTTCCTTCCTAACTCCCATTTTGAACTTTTACCTTCAGCAGTTTCTATTGCCACCCTCTCTCCACTCCCACTCTTACAAGTAATCCTAAGACCCCAGGAAAATTAAGTACCAGCTTTTTCTCCTCCAATTTTTAGAACCATTATTATACTTCTACCATGGAGAAGTGCTACCTGGAAGGGATGTGTGTGACCCTACCATCTTGGGAAATAATAGCTAGTCTTGATCAGGGGAAGGCAAACAGCCTTGTTCATTGCTCGTTAAATCACTCGTATGCGCAGTCTATGGATGTTTTAGGAGCTCTGGTATCATGGTAGTTAAAGCATTCACCTGCTAACCCATAGGCCAGTGGTTCGAACCCACCAGTTGCACCATGAGAGAAAGATGAGGCGACCTGCTTCCATAAAGATTTACAGGCTTGGAAACCCTATTGAGCAGTTCTACTCTGTCCTAAAGGGTGGCTATGAGCCAGAATGGACATGATGGGAGTGAGTTTGGTTTTGGTTTTACGTTTATTGCTGCTTTTGCACCACATTGGTAGAGTTGAATAGTTGTGACAGAGCCCATATGGCCCACAAGATTGAAACTATTTACTATCTAGCCCTTTACAGAAAAAGTTTGCTGAACTCTAATTTTGATAATCAGCAGAAGGGAGTCATTAATGATGCTCTTGGGGCAACTCCAAACTAAATGCAAGAAATTTTACGTAAGAATAAATGATAACTTGCCCCAAAAAATAACCCAAAACAGGGAATCAGTTTGTACCTCAGTCCCGATGAACGTAGGACGAATATATAGGCTAGCAGATGTTGAATATGGGACCCACTCCTGATCCAGTTTCACAAGTTGCTGGATACACTCTAAAAGCTCTTCTTTGTCAAATACCTGAAAAAATGGAAAACATAATGAATGATGAAATTTTTCTCCCATGAGCATTAAGAAATGATTCTTCTGGAAGCTTTAAGTGTTTTTTATTTGTTTGTTTGTTTTTGTTTTATTAAAAAAGTAATATTAGTGAAAACCAAATAGAATTTTTTTTCTATGATCAGTTTTATGAAAAAATGTACTAGGACATAGCAATGCAAATAGACACATGTACACCAATGTTCATTGCAGCTCTATTCACAATAACCAAAAGGTAAGAATAGCCTTTTCATAAACAGATGAACAGATAAGCAAACTGTGATACACACATACAATGAAATATTATTTAGCCATAAAAAACAATGCAGTACTGATACATGCTACAACACAGATGAACCTTGAAAACATGATGCTGAGTGAAGTTGATCATTCACAAAAGGACGAACATTATATAATCTCACTTACATGAAATACCTAGAATAGGCAATGTACACAGATCAAAGCTTTATAGTGGTTACTAGGGGTGGGAGGGATAGGGAAAGTGTGAGTCATTGTTTAGGAAAAACTGAATTTCTGTTTATTATGATGGGAAATTTGGCAACAGATATTGATGATAGTTGCAAAACATGACTGATGTACATCTGTCTCTCAGAAACCACTGGGGATTGGATTCAGGACCCGCTCTCACACCAAAATCCATAGAGGCTCAAGTTTCTTATATAAATGGCATAGTGTTTGCATATAACCTAAGGACATCCTCCTCTATACTTTAAATCATCTCTAAATTACTTATAATACCTAATATAATATAAATGTTATATAAAAAGCACCTTAGCCTCCCTCTTAGCTTTTGAGGGATAAGTTTGACCACTTAATTGATTCCCCTCCCCCCAAATATTTTCAATCAGCAGTTGGTTAAACCCACAGACATAAAACCCAGGGATACAGAGGACCAATTGTAATTGGTGTCACTGAATTATACCCTTGAAATGTGTTGAGCTGGCAAATGTTATGTTCCATAAATATTTACAACAACAACAAGAAAATATTTGCAAGGACAATGTATTACCCATATGGAAAAGATAAGAAATTAGATTCCTACTTCTTACCATAAATATCAATTGCATTTGAAATAAATATGTAACTGAACATTAAGATCTTTATAAGAAAATGCAAAATATTTTGTGTCCTTAAGGTAGGAAAAGATTTCTTAAGAGATGAAAAGCACAATTAAACAATTAATAAAGAGAAACACTGATAAAATGTGATTATTTCAAACTTCTATTTAAAGACTGTTCTTCAAAAGATGTAAGAAGCAGAATTCCAGTAAGATGGCGGAATAGGCAGACAAACTACACAGACCCTCCTTAACAAAGAAAAGAGAAACCAATTGACAGATATAGAAGATAATCCTGGAGCCCTGAGCTTTGAAAGGAAGGATACAGAAGTGGACTAAACTCTCACTGGTAGAAAAACCTACATGAAAATACTGAACAAGGAGACAAACAGAGCTGCAGACTGTCAGCAATCCTAATGGCATGGGCAGTTTGGATATTTCCAAGTGGTATTAGGACCTAAGAATTAACCTAAAAACCAGCCCTGCTCACCAAGGGCTGTGACGAGGACAACTCTTGTGGCTGGTGACTAAAAAGGGAAACAGTAAAGAAGGCAACAAACTGAGCTGTGGACTTTTGGCTGTCTGGAGGGAACAGTCATTTTGATGTTTATAAGTGGTTTTACCATTTTGGATATTTAAAGCAACAGTGTTCTCTCAGATTCCAGGGGCCTAAGAATAGGCTCCATTTGCCACAGACAGCAAGGAAATATCAGAGGCTGAAGACTGGAAAGGTAAGATATCCCCCTTGTTACTCGTATACCCCACACCATCTTGGTGAACAGAGGTGTGGCCACCCCATCTCCCGACAACTTCTGGGCTGGCAGGAATTCCATCTGAGTCTGTGCGCTCTGATGGAGCCTGGGGCCCAGTTCTGAACTCCCCAAATTTGTTTTTTGTTTCTTGTTTCTTTTTGTTTTAAAAATCTTCTTCTTGAGGCGGGGCAAGATGGCGGACTAGGCAGAAGGATTGCACAGACCCTCTTCAACAAAGAAAAGGGAAACCAATTAACACAGACACAG
>NW_006921757.1:7368018-7378495 GCF_000298275.1 Orycteropus afer afer | reverse complement strand
GACCCATGACAGTGGGTTTGTTTTTGGTTTGGTATCACTTTTTAATATTTCACACTTGAGGAATTCAAATAAATTTAGACTAAAAAATCAGAAAAGAACACAGTCATCATCCTATTCCATATTCTAATCACTACATCAATGGTCACAAAATCCACATCAAGAGGTGTCTCAACCTCCATTAGAGTGAGTCCAATCAAATGCACACACACATACACATGCAAACATCCACACACACAGACACCTTTATTATCTCTCAATCAAGCCTATTCTCATTTTGTGCAGCAACTGTGAATTGAAATCTGCTTCCTGATGACTTCCATACAATCCTAGTTCTAGGATGTCTGTTACAAAATATACTAAACGGTCCTCCCTCCTTCAATATAGCAGTCTGAGATACCTGGTACTGGTTTATTTGTGAATCATCTCTTTTCGAGGATAAACCCTGCCAGTTACCCTAGACCCTGAGAACTCTCCTTTGGATACTTGCTAGTCTGTTCTTAAAATAAGCCTAATAAGTAATTCTGAGTATTTGAAAACTGTAAGATAAAGAAATGCAACTCATTAATACAGCACTATCACCCTTAAAATGTACGGGAAAAACTCTTGGTACATACAGTGTGGCCAACAGAGAGACAAGTGGGAGGACAGCATCCCACATCTGAAGCACTCAACATCTATTAATTCAATCTAAAAACAAATTAACTCTTCTTGGCAGTCATATCATATTACTGACTCACATCAGACTTATAAGCAACAGAAATTTCTAAAACATTCTCACATATGCTTCATTAAATTGTGCTTCATCTTGCTAGAACTATTGCATCCATTTTTTCCAGCTGATTAAGATTTTTATTTTTTAAAGAATTCTGACCAACTAGCTCTCCTGGTTTTGTTATACCCATTAACGGTAACCTGTTATCCAATGTCTTCATCCAAGTCATTACAAAAATAACCATCAGCTGGAGGTTACGGAAAGAATCCTGAAACTTGTCATGACATGTATTCCTCCAATCTACCAATTAACATTCTTTGGGACAGTTGATTTTATTATTATTCAGCCTACATTTAAGTTGTACTTGTATGTATTTTAAGTTCAGACTTCTATATTTACCAGTGAATGAACACAATGTTTTTCAAATATAAGTAAAATATTGACCAGCAGAGTTATCTAAGGAGAATATTAAAAGGATGTTTTCTAAGAAACTAAATTACAGAAACTTAACAAGAACATAAGTATCTTTGCAAATATCTAAATACAACCAAGGGATTCACCTTACAAAAAGAGTATTTCAAATAACGAGCAGTCAAAGTTGAAGTTGCTAAATCCTGGCAGGCCGTGGTAATTTGTCCATAAGAAGTGCCACAGGAAAAGTGCTTAGTTTTCAGACTTCAGAGATGCCTTATGTTCCTCAGGTATTTCTTTTCTTTCTTTCTTTGTAAAATATGTTCAAATTAGGTTCTAAATCATGGATCAAGAGAATTATCCCAGGATCTTTGCTAAAGCAGGAGACTAGCCAGTACATCACTCTGTGACCCAGTGATCACGGCTGTGTGGAGCCTGCCCTGACCTGCAGTCCCTGTCACCAGCAGTCTTGACACTCAGAGAGGGCAAGAAAAGCCATCACAGTCAGATTCCACATCAATATGGTGGGTGATTAGTGGGTTCTGCACCTCCAGGATATGACGGCGGTAGATGCAGAGAGAGGCAGAAAGACAAAGGTTTTTCAAAGAGGTAAAAAGCTTTACTTCCAGATACAGATAGATAATTCCTGTAATGCACAAAGGCAGAACTTTAGTGTCTATTAATTAGATATGATAAAATATATTCATAGGTAAAGGACAGATGGTATTTTCATTTTTCCTTGCCCATCAATACTTTCCAAAAAAGATCTACACAGAACCACTGGGGCAAAAATAATCAGCTCCTTCCATTTTTCAGAAACAGACCTCTCAAAACTGTTTATCAGAAGAGAATAGCACAGGGGCTCCAGCCACATCTCATACATTAGAAATCTAGGGACAGACATCGCTATTAACAGTTCCCTATCCAAAAAGCCTTCCTTAACCTCTTAATCTATAATCACAGATACTCAATTTTATTTGAGACAGTGAATATGCCCACCTAAGACGACAAATACCATCTCTCTTGACATTGGACACAGTCAAGTGACTTAAGTGAAGGCCAACAACAAGATGTAAGCAAAAGTGTGCATGACTTCCAGGAAACTTTAGAAGGCTGCTAATGCAAATGCTTTGCCCCTTTCTCGCTTTCCTCCTTTCCCACTGGATGCAACCCAAAAGGCGGTCGCTATGAGTCGGAATCAACTTGATGGCAGCGAGTTTGGTTTAGTTTGGTTTGGTAATATGTAGCTGAACCATACAGTAACTGACACAAATCTCAGTGAGGTAACCGGGGGAAAGTTCCATAACACAGCTGTTCCTTACTGGTAAGTTTATTTTAACTGATTCCAATATATAGTACTCTTTCCAAATGTTAGGAGCTCTGGTATCACTGTGGTTAAAGCACTGGCTGCTAATCAGAAGGTCGGCAGTTCAAACCCACCAGCCACTCCACAGGAGAAAGATGAGACAGTCTACTTCCACAAAGATTTATAGCATTGGAAACCCTATGAGACAGTTCTACTCTGGCCTATTGGGTTGCTATGAGTTGAAATCAACTCGATGACAAAGGGTTTGGTTTTGGTTTTCCATACATTATTTTATGCAAAAAAATCTCTTATCCAATGAATTACCCCCAATGAGCAGAGCAGACCAGAATCTAAGTGCCTGAGGCAGGCAGGAAATAAAGTTACTTTGAGAGGCTGAATCCTAGAGTTCCACAATGTTGATAGGGGACTAAAAAAACTCCGACTTTGCCAATAACTCTTTACCATATCTTTAATAAAATGCATATGAAGTCATCAGTACAGAACAGCAAAATCCCATGACTTCATGGGCAGTAAACAGCAGGTAAGGCTCACTCATGAGCCAAGCAAATTACTAATATTCACAATCTCACTGGCTTCCCAGTAAAATTCCAACCTTGCCAAAAGTATAAGCCATTATGGCATTGCCTTTTAGGGGCTAACAAATAAAGCTGTTTGGCAGTTTCTCAAAAAGTTGAACAAAGAATTACCATATCACCCATCAGTCCCAATCCTAGAAACATACCCAGAAAACATGAAGGCCGCAACGCAAACAGAATCCTGTACAGCAACACTCACTGCAGCACTTTTCACAAGAGCCAAAAGACAGAAAACCACCGAAATGTCTATCAACAGATGAATGCATAAACAAAATATGGTAGCACTTACAATGGAATATGACTCAACTGTAATGAGAAGGGAAGTTCTGAGGCATGCCACCACATGGGTAAACCTAGAAAACATTATGCTGAGTGATATGAGTCAGTTGCAAAAGGACAAATACTGTATGATCTCACATAAAACAGGGAAATAGAATCCCAACATTATTAGTGGTTGCCAGGGGCTGGGGGGGAGGGTGAAAGGGGAGCTTTTGCTCAAGGGCATTGAGTTTATGTGGATGGTGGTAGAATAACTAGGAAAAGGTTGGTGATAAAGGTCATACAACATGAAGAATATAATCAATGTCACCAAATTGTACATGTAATTATTGAATCGATGAAGGTTTTCTTGTGTATATTTTCACTGCAATAAAAAAAGGGGAAAAAGTACACTTGAAAACTTGGGGCGGGGGAGGATTAAGTACAAACCAATAACCTTAGTGGTCTCTATTGCGACGTGGGAATTCAGAGATGACTGTGGAGTGGAGAGTTGAAAGGGAAATAAACTTTATAAGGCACTCTGAGAAGTTCTTACTGCAATCTAGCGGCCCCTCCATGCAGATCATTGACCAAATCAGTAAGGCTTCCCAGACAGAGCTTCCTGGATGTCTCCTCTGGAAAGCAAGGTGAGAAACGGAGCAGTCAGCCCGTGCTCAGCCACCTAGTCCTGCAACCGCAGAAGCTGAGTCCATCACCAGACATCAGACAGTTTCCAGCCAACACTCAGCAGCAGATAATCCCAGATCTGCCAAGTCTATGGACTAAGACTATGATTATGACTATGACTGTATAAGTGGGAGCTCTGGTAGCATGGTGCCTAAGGCAATTGACTGCTATCCAGGAGGCTGGAGGTTCAAACCCACCAGCCACTCCTTGGAAGGAAGATGGGGCAATCTACTTCCATAGTGATACTGCCTCGGAAACCCAAGGAGGGGTCGCTATGTGTCGGGTCTGACTCGACGGCACATAATAACAACAACATTGTGTAAGTAGATGAAGGGCGAACTTGACCTTTACAAACAGTATGATTTCCCCGTGAACACACCCTTACTAGATGAGTAACTTAATAACCAGCAATACTAGTTGATATTTATTGACCACTTACTACATACTAAGCACATTTCTCATTTCTCATTTCTTTACAAGGTTTATACTGCTTAATGTCTACAGCTGTCTGTGAGGTAGGTCCCTTGTTTTACAGATGAGGAGGCTGAGACCTAGAAAAGATAAGAAAGTGGCCCAGTTTACATAATTAAAGGACAGAGCCAGGTACACTCCCAGACAGACTGACTGCTCATGCTCTTAGCCTCTGGCTACCCCTGGGGTTTCTTCCGAAATGTGAGTCACATCTGCTACACTCAAGTCAAGACCCATAATGACCAAAGTCTAGCAGAGCCCATCACATGAACTGATCACCCTGAAGGAGAGAGTAAATATTCTTCTTCTTCTAAGTTACCCTCAAAGCACTGTGCCAGGCTCTTTCCTGCCACTCTGCATCGGCATGCACTGTTTGTTCCCACTCCCTGGCATGTTCTAGCAAATACACTCTTAACTCAGAGAAACCTCTAAGAAGTCTCCCTCCTCCTGCTCTCACTAAAGTAAGTCATTCCATCCTCTTTGTGCCCCTTCTGTACTGTGTGCATCTATCGTCTGCTCATGTAGCTTCCTCCTACTAGAGACTAGAGATTCCTTAACCAGCATGTCAATCATCTCTGTATCTCCTGCACTAAACACAACATCTGCTGATGTGAATTCATCAACAGTGGAGAAAAAAGATTACCATTTTGTTTTTTCTTCTAGGCATGAATCCTGTCCTAACTGTTGAGCAAGACTCTTGCAGTAATATAGCTGAGAGTGGGAGTAGGGAGCAGACACAGTCTGAGAAAAGAATTCCAAGATAGCTAGTGAGTTGTCCAAATAATAAGTTCATGGTCAGATGCAGGGAGACCTGAAGAAATAGCCAAGCATGTCTTTGTTGAGCTGCAGTGGAGGAGTACTGCTTTACAGACGGTACTGTTCTCCGGCAGGGAGAACTCTGTGCCTCAGTACCAGCTGGTATTCCCTGGCACGGTTCCATATTCTGAAGCCACATTTGCAAGCAGCAGTGATTTTATGTTCATCACAGAATATTCAGACAGACCCAGAAGCAGATAACTATGTGCTAGTCTAACTATGTGCTGCCAACCAGCTCAAATCCACAAAATGGCCTTTTCCAACAGGTAGTAAGTGGTTTAGAACAAATGCTTTTGAAAGAAGAAAATACAATATAAATTTACATAGAAAAGTTGGATGTTTTTGCCTTCTTTCTAAAATAAGTATACTACACTCTCGGAAGGAAGATGAGGCAATCTACTTCTGTAGTGATACTGCCTCAGGAACCAAGGAGGGGTCGCTATGAGTCGGGTCCGACTCGAGGGCACATAACAATAACAACAACACAGAAATAGGAGCTCTGGTAGTGTAGTGCCTAAGGCACTTGACTGCTAACCAGAAGGCTGGCGGTTCAAACCCACCAGCCACTTCTCGGAAAGAAAAGTGGGCAATCTACTTCCATAGTGATACTGCCTGAGAAACCCAAGGAGGGGTCGCTATGAGTCGGGTCCGACTCGACAGCACACAACAACAACGGTTAGTAATAGCTATCAGGAAGGAAAGGACAGAAGGAGGGAGGGAAGGAACTTTCGGCTAGGTATCTTTATTGAGCCATCACTCAATGGCAGATCAGTAAGATAAGCCATTAAGATCTGAGATGCTAATCCTCTACTTCAGTTAGAGTGTTTTCAACTAAAGCAACAGAAACCCCAACCCAAGTTTGAACAGCAAGGGGGTTGTTATTATAGATCTCAAAAGTCCAAAGGAAGGTGTATTTTAGAGTCAGTGTTCTTCATTCAGTTGCTCAAAGAAGTCATCCAGGACCTAGATAATTTCCATCTATGTACAACCATGATGGTGCTGGTGGTTGATGCAAATGGCTAATGTGCTTGGCTGCTAACCAAAAGGTTGAAAATTCAAGCCAACCCAGTGGCACTTGGAAGAAAGGCCTGGCAACATACTTCTTAAAAAAAAAAGAGAGAGAGAGAGACATTTAAAACCACTGAGCACAGTTCTACTCTGGCCCACCTGTCACCATGAATTGAAGCTGACTTGATAGCAACTGGTTTTTACATCCTTGATGTGCTACGTTTTGTCCTCAGGATTATAACCTCCAAGGAAATCCACATGAACTCTATGTGAAGCATCCTCACACAACAATAACCAAAGGGTGAAGAAGAAAATCTTTCTACTGTGATAAAGGAGTACTCAGGAGCTCTGGTAGCATAGTGCCTAAGGCACTGGACTGCTAACCAGAAGGCTGGCGGTTCAAACCCACCAGCCACTCCTCGGAAGGAAGATGGGACAATCTACTTCCATAGTGATGCTGCCTCGGAAACCCAAGGAGGGGTCGCTATGAGTCGGGTCCAACTCGAGGGCACATAACAAAAACAACAAAGGAGTACTCAAATGCAAAAAACCAAACCCATTGCAATCAAGTGAATTCCAACTCTTGGTAATCCAATAGGATGGAGTAGAATTAATTGCCCTATAGATTTTTCAAGACTGTTAATCTTTACAGAAGGAGGCTGCCGCATCTTTCTCCTGCAGAGAAGCTGGTGGGTTTGAACCACTGCCACTTTGGTTGGCAGCTTAGAGCTTAACCTCTGCACCACTAGGGCTCCTGGAAAAGCGGTATAGTGAAGAGAAAACTTCCCCAGAATTGGCTCCTCCTCCAGCAGATGCTCCTGCAAATCTCACTGCCCAGAACTGATTCATGTGCTCATTCCTAAAGCAATCACTTGGGTAAAACCCAAACCATCTGCCACTGAGTCACACTAACTCTTGGCAATCCTATAGGACAAAGTAGAACTACCCCATAGAGCTTCCAAGGCTATAAATCTTTATCGAAGCAGACTGTCTCATCTATCTTCTGTGGACCCGCTGGTGTGTTTGAACCGCCAACCTTTTGTTTAGCAGCCAAGTGTTTTAACCACTGTACCACCAGAGCTCCTTTCTCTGGGGTAGGTGAACTGGAATATAATGACAGACCAAGCAAGATTCAGCCCAGGGAATCAAGAGGAATTCTGCCAGCCTTGTATAATGATGGGGGCCTGATAGCCGAGTAAAACCAAGGATCTGTTGAGGAAGGACGGCAGAGAGAGAAGGGCTCCTACGTAGGTATCCAGCAGTGTCTGCTTTGCCTGGCCTTTCTGGAAAGGAGGCCTGAACTGGTCAACTGCACACAAAGGGCATGACTAATATCTTCAAATGCGTAACTTATTATCTCTCTAACACATCATAAAATTCTACTCTGCACCTAAAACAGAATCTTGGTTGCAGCAACTTTCAGAAAAAATTTATTTCAAATTTATACTTTTATTATTATACGTTTACTTGAAATTATACTATTTTTTGCATTTATATCCATATATTTAGGGATATAAAATGCCAATAAAAATTAGTTCATATTCATTTCCTTCTTTGCCTTATAAAATTTAGCCTAGCAAAATGTTGTGCTACTTCCCTGGCATCGTGGTAAACAAATTTATATAAGCAACTTCAAGGATGTGTAAAGATTAAACAGATCAAAGCCCTCTTTTTCAAGATTAACATTAAAACAACTCAACAACTAGACTAAAAGCAAACAAACAACAGTTATTATTAAGTTAAATCCAATTTATGGTGACCCATGTGTGCTAGAGTAGAACTGTGCCCCATAAAGTTCTCAATGGCTAATTACTTTGGAAGTAAAATGCCAAGCCTTTCTTCGAAGGTGTCTTTGGGCAGCCTCAAACCACCAACCTTTCCGTTAGCAGCCAAGCATGTTAACAAAGTGTTCGGACTCAGTCTCACCTAGACTAGGGTGCTATCAATATGTGCTTTAGGTTTTTGATTGTAAAAGCTATCCTGAATGCATGTCCAGAATATTGTTGATAAGCAAAAGCAAATGTTTAGCACATGTGTTCACCAAGTGAGGTCAAAAAAGGAGAGTATACAGTGATTTCCCAAAAAAGGGAAAAGCCAATGAGAGTTCATTCTATAACTTACAACTAGTGGTAGTGAAAGAAGTCCAAACCGAAGGAACTGGTGAAAAACAAAGCTCCAGGAATGGACGGAATACCTACTGAGATGTTTTAACAAACGAATGCAACACTGGAAGCCCTCACCTGTTTAAGCAAAGAAATCTGAAAGGCAGCTTATCTGGCCAACTGACTGGAAGAGATCTGCATTTGTGCCCATTCCAAAGAAAGGTGATCCAAGAGAATGTGAAAATCACTGAATAATACCATTGTAAGTAAAAGTTTGCTGCAAATAATTAAAAAATGGTGGCAGCAGCATATGTACAGGGAACATCCAGAAATTCAAGCTGGACTCAGAAGAGGATATACAATGATGGACATTACTGCTGATATGAGATGGATCGTGGCTGAAAGCAAAGAATATCAGAAAGATGTTCGTGTTTTATTGAGTATGCAAAAGCATTCAACTATGTGGATCATAACAAATTATGGATAACACTGAGAAGAATGGGAATTGCAACACTTAATTGTGCTCATGAGGAACCTGTACACAGACCAAGAAGCAGTCATTCCAACAGAATATGGGGATACGGAGTGGTTAAAATAAGGAGAGGCGATCATCAATTTTGTATCCTGTCATCATATTTATTCAGTGTATATGCTGAGCAAATAATCCGAGAAGGTGGACTGTGTGAAGAACGCAGCATGAGGACTGGAGAAGCCTCATTAACAACCTGTGATATGTAGATGACATGACCTTGTTTGCTGAAAGTGAAGAAGTCTTAAAGCACTTAATGATGTAGATCAAAGACTACAGCCTTCAGTATGGATTACATCTCATCATAAAAATGAAAGTCCTCACAAATGGACCAAGAAGCAACATCACGACAAATGGAGAAAAGATTGAAGTTGTCAAGGATTTCATTTCACTTGGATCCACAATCAACACCCATGGAAACAGAAGTCAAGAAATCAAAGGACATATATTACACCGGGCAAATCTGTTACAAAAGACCTCCTTAAAGTATTAAAGAGTAAAGATGTCACTTTGAAGACTAAGGTCCACTTGACACAAGCCACATAGCCTCATATGCATGTGAAAGCTGGACAATAAAAAAGAAGACTAAAGAAGAATTAATGCCTTTTAATTGTGGTGTTGGTGAAGAATACTGAAAATATTATGGACTTCCAGAAGAATGAACAAACCTGTCTTGGAGAAAAGCAGCCAGAATGTTCCTTAGAGGGGAGAATAGGCAGACTTTACGCCTCTCGCTTTGGTTATGTTATCAGAAGGTACCCGTCCTTGGAGAAGGATATCTTGTTTGGTGAATTAGAGGGTCAGTGAAAAAAGGAAGATCCGCAACAAGGTGGACGACCACGGCGAGCTCATGCATAGAGATGCTTATGAGGCTGGCACAGGACCAAGCAGCATTTCGCTGTTGAACATAGGGTCCATGAGGCAGAACTGACCGGAAGGCAACTAACAACAACAACCGAACTGCTATTTCAGAATTTTGAATTGAATGGCCCAGAAAGCCTTACATTTTTAAAGTTCCTGAAAAAGTCTGATGTTCAACTGGATTTGGAATTTGCTGGAGATGGCAATGAGTTAAGAAAGTTGCCAAACTAAATCAAAAGAAGGGAAGGGATCAGTGAATAGATTTAGATTTAAATACATTATTATGCTTAGCTGTAACTCCAAAATTTAGCTTTTTCGGTGGGGGGGAGGATTTATTATTTTTTTTATTTTGTTGTTGAGAATAGAGACAGCAAAACATACACTAATTCAACAGTTTCTACATGTACAAAACAGTGACATGGATTACATTCTTTGGGTTGAACACTGTTGTCTTCCTTTTCTGAGTTCTTCCTCCCCTGTTAATATAGACTCACTTTCTAGTGGCAGTTGTCGCTCTGATTCCATATAAACAGATATTAAAAGAACACAATGCTTAAGGCAGACATTTTTTTTTAATTGTGATTTGGGTGAAAGTTTACAGAGCAAATTCACTTTCCATACAACAGTTCACATACACTTTGTCTCATGACATTGACCACAGTTTACCACATGCAACAGCTCCCCTCCCACTTCCTCCCCATAGTTACCTCTTCCCAGAGT
>NW_006921757.1:7365276-7366498 GCF_000298275.1 Orycteropus afer afer | reverse complement strand
TTTTTTTTTTTTTTTCCACTGACCCTCTACTTTACCAAGATGTCCTTTTCCAGCAGGTGAGTTCCTCTTGATCATGGTCCAAAGCAAGCAAGATGAAGTCCCACCCTCCTTGCTTCTAAAGAGAATTCCAGCTGTACTTTCTCCAGGACAGATTTGTTCATTCCTTTGGCAGTCCACAGTATATTCAATATTCTTCAACAACACAAGTCAAATGTCAATTCTTCTTCGGGCTTCCTTTTTCATTCCATTTTTGGCATGCATATGAGATGATGAAAAGGCCTATGGCTTTGGTCAGGCACACTTTAGTCATCATAGAATTATCTTTTTTTTTTTAACATTTTGAACTGTTCTTTTGCCATAGATTTGCCAATGCAGTATTGATTTTGAAACTGCTGATTCCATGGGCACTGGCTGTTGATCCAAAAAGAATAAAACCCTTCACAATGTCAATTTCTTAAACATTTATCACAATGTTTATTGGTTCATTTGCAAGGATCTTCATTTTGTGTTAAGATGTAATCCACACTGAAGGCTGTTGTCCTCTATTTTTATCAGTAAGTGCTTCAAATCATCTTCATTTTTGACAAAGAAGGTTGTGTCATCTGTGTATCTCAGGTTGTTGATGAGTCTTCCTTTCATCCTGATGCTCCCATTTTTCTTCCTATAGTGCATATATTCTTGGATTATTTGCTAAACACATAGATTGAGTAAGTAAGGTGAAAGACTACTAATCACGTGCACACTTCTTCCAATTTTAAACCACGCAGCATCCCTTGTTCTGTTCCAATTATCATCTTAAGTATTCCTAAATTGGATTTAACTGATTTTATGAATTTTCTTTATTTGTATTTCTTCTTTTACCTACTATTGCCTTTTGTTTTATTAATTAACTGGAGTATGATTCTTGAAAGGATTTCCAAAGAAGTTAGAAAACTGTTTGCTTCTGAAATAAATGTTGCTGTTATGCCTCACAGGGACCCGTGTATCAAAAAGAAACACTGCCTGGTCCTGTGCCATCTTCACACAATCACTGCTATCGTTGAGTCCACTGCTGAGACTACTGTATCAATTCATTTCACGGAGGGTCCTCCTCTTCTTCTCTGACCCTCTGCCTCACCAAGCATGATGTCCTGGTCCCTCCTGATAATACAGGCATACCTCGTTTCATTGCACGTCACTTTATTTTGCCAAGGAGATACTTGGAAATTGAAAGAGATACTTA
>NW_006921757.1:7361241-7364116 GCF_000298275.1 Orycteropus afer afer | reverse complement strand
ATTGATTATGTATCAAAGTAAACTGAAATTCTTGACAACTCCAATCTTGTCTTCATTTATCATGATGTTCCTTATTGGTCAAACTGTGAAGACTTTTGTTTTCTTCATATTGAGGTGTAAACCATACTGAAGGCTGCAGTGTTTGATTTTCATCAGTAAGTGCTTCAAGTCGTCTTCACTTTCAGCAAGCAAGGTTGTACCATCTGCATATCGCAGGTTGTTAATGAGTCTTCTTCTAAACCTGATGCTGTTTTTTCTTTTTTTTTTTTTTCATTTAGTCAGTTTCTCATATTATTTGCTTAGCAGGTTGAACAGAGATTGAATAATTATGATGAAAGGATACAACCATGACACAGGTCCTTCCTGATTTTAAGCCATGCAGAATCTCTTCATTCTGTTCAAACAACTGCCTCATGGTCTATGTACAGGTTCCTCATGACCACAATTAAGTGTTGTAGGGTTCCCATTCTTTGCAGTAGTATCCATAATTTGTTTTGATCCATAGTCGAATGCTTTTGCATAGTCAAAAAACCACAGGTAAACATATTTTTGGTGTTCTGTGCTTTCAACCACAATCCATCTGACATCAGCAATGATATACCTTCATTCCAGGTCCTCTTCTGAATCCAGTTTGAATTTCTGGCAGTTCCCTGTTAATGTACTGCTGCAACCATTTTTGATTTTCAGGAAAATTTTACTTGCATATAATACTAATGATATTGTTCAGTAATTTCCATATTCTGTTGGATCCCCCCTTTTTGGAATGGGCACAAATATGTATCTCCTCCAGTCAGTTAAGGGGCTTTGGTGCCTTAGTGCCTAAGGCATCTGACCGCTAACCAGAAGGTTGGTGGTTCAAATCGACCAGCTACTCTCCGGAAGGAAGATGAGGCAATTTACTTCCGTAAAGATTTACTGCCTCAGAAACCCAATGGGGGTTGCTATGACTTGTAATTGACTTGATGGCTGTGGGTTTGGTTTCCAGTCAGTGGGCTAGGTAGCTGTCTTCCAAATTCCTTGGCATAAATGAGTAAGCACCTCCAGCACTGCATCTGTTTGTTGAAATATCTCAATGGGTATTCTGTCAATTCCTGGAGCCTTCTCATTCACCAATTCCTTCAGCACAGATTGTATTTCTTCCTTCAATTCCATTGATTCTTGATCATATACTACCTCCTGAAATGGTTGAACACTGATCAATCCTTTTTTAACAAAACAGAAACAAAAAAACAGTGACTCTGTGTGTTCCTTCCATTTTCTTTTGATGCTTTCTTCATTGTTCAATATATTGCCCATAGAATCTTTAAAATCACATGTATATGAGGTAACTGAAAATGTCAAGGATTGTATCAGGTGCACCTTAGTCCTTAAGGTGACATCTTTGATTTGGAACACTTTAAACAAGGTTTTTGCAGCAAATTTGCCCAATGCAATACACTATTTGATTTCTTTACTGCTGCTTCCATATGCATTGATTGTGGATCCAAGTAAAAATGAAATTCTTGACAAGTTTAATATTTTCTCCATTTATCATGGTGTTGCTTACTGCTCCAGTTGAGAAGATTTTTTTTTTATGTTGAGATGTAATCCATACTGAAGGCTGTAATCTCTGATCTTCATTAGTAAGTGCTTCGAGTCCTCTTTACTTTCAGCAATCAATATTGAGTCATTTGCAATGCAGGTTGTTAATGAGTCTTCCTTCAATCCTGATGCTACATTGTTCTTCATATAGTCCAGCTTCTCATATTATTTGCTCAGCATACACACTGAGTAGGTATGGTGAAAGGATACAACCCTGACTCACACCTTTATGATTTTAAAAAGCTCTACCCTATCCACATCATTAATGTTGACTCTGTTTTGAGGAGGCAGCTCTTCCCCAGTCCTATTTTGAGTGCTTCCCACCTGAGAGGCTCGTCTTCTGGCACTATATCAGACAGTGTGCCACTGCTACGCATAAGGGTTTCACTGACCAATTTGTTCAGAAGTAGATCACCAGGTTCATTCTTCCCAGGCCTTCTTAGTCTGAAAGCTCTGCTGACATCTGTCCACTGTGAATTACCCTGCTGGTATTTAAAATATAGGTAGGCATACTTTTTAGCATTCAATAAATACTTAATGTAATTTAATTAAAAGTATTTATTAAGTTATTGAATTAAATGAAAATTCATACCTCATTATTTCCTAATGCTGCTTTTAAAATTTTTGGATAGTCTGTTTTAAACACATTCTTAAGAATACAAGTGCAAAAAGGACAAGGAGGCCACATCTTCTTACCTCCTCTAACCCCACAAGAGGAAGGCAGGATCACCATCAGTAGCTCAAGGCCTATTACTACAAGCCAGACATGCTGCCTCCCTCCAGCCATTTTCTCTCCTGGGTTGAATAATTCACTGCAGTGGCCACACAGAACTCACAGATTACAAGGTTTATTAGGGAAGCACCAGGCTACCATTCAAGTTCAGGAAAAATGCTCAGTCTCTCTCCCAGCCCACAGTCTCTCTCCCAACAAGGAGTGTCCCTCGGTGTCTCACTCAGCAATGTGTGTCTCTTGTGTCTCTTTCCCAGCAGCATGTGTCTCTTTCAGGAGCACGTCCTCCTCAACCAACAGTCAGAGAGAGACTTCTTCTGCCTCTAGGAGGCCTCCTTCTGAGTCTAGCAGAGTGCCCAAACTAACCAATCATAACATCAGAATTCTAAGCACCTGAGAGAGAGCAGGAACCTCCCAGAATATTGTTTTGTGTTGTGCTCAATAGAAATACCCCAGGTGGATAACTTTTACAATCAGGAGCTCCTCAGTTGCTCACAGAAAATTCCACCACAGAGTTTACAAAGACTTATGGTTAAAAAAGCCATACCAGGTAATTTACTACAC
>NW_006921757.1:7354672-7360543 GCF_000298275.1 Orycteropus afer afer | reverse complement strand
CTTGGGTTTCTGAGGTGGTAAATCTTTACAGAAGTAGATTGCCCCATCTTCCTTCCACGGAGCAGCTGGTGGGTTTGAACCACAAACCTCCTCGTTAGCAGTCAGATGCCTTAGGCAATGTGCCACTAGAACTCCATCATTAGCCATTCAAACCAAAAACCAAACTCATTAGCCATTCCAAACAAAACCAAAATCAAACTCACTGCTGTCGAGTTGGATCAGATTCATAGCAACCCATCCTTGGGTTCCCAATGCAGTAACACTACAGAAGTATATTGCCCAATCTTCCATTAGAGATATGCAAATCAAAACTACAATTAGATGCCATTTCACACCAGCAATAATGGCATGGATCATAAAAAAGAAAATACAAATGCTGGTGAGGTTGTAGGGAGATGGGAATTCTCATACACTGCTGGTAGGACTGTAAAATGGTACAACCACTATGGATAATGGTATGTGCTTCCTCAAACAGCTAGAAATAGAAATACCATGTGATTTAGTAATCCCACTCCTAAGTATATATCCTAGGGAAGTAAGAGCTGTGACGTGACTAGACATATGCACACCCATGTTCACTATAGCATGATTCACAATAGCAATAAAATGGGAACAATCTAAGTTCCCATCTGTGGATGAATGAATAAACAAACTAGTACATACACATAATGGAATATTCCATGCAATGTTAAAGAATAATGATGAATCTATGAAACACCTCACAACAGATGAACCTGGAAGATACTATGCTGAGTGAAATAAATCAATCACAAAAGGACAAATATTGTATGAGACCACTATTACAAACAGTCAAGAAAAGGTTTACAGAAAGAAACTTTCTTTGATGGTTACTAGGGATGGGAGAGAACTGGAGGGAAAACCACTAACTAGATAGTAGACACATGCTAAGTTTAGTGAAAGGAAAGAATACACAATATGAGGTAAGTCAGCACAACATAACCAAGACAAAAGAAGACACTGAAAAGCATATGAGTAAAAGACAACAACAGTAAATACTTTTGCACACGCAATCCTGCAACAATAGTAGTAATAAACAATAATGTATGACTGGATACACAGCTAGTTGTGTAAGCTGATCACAAGGGAAGGGTGTATGGGAGTACACCACATGCATACATAAGGTTGACAGTGGATATTCCCACATACGTATTTGTACATTCTGTAAATACACCAATATTAAACAGAGTATGCGGGGGACACAGTCATGAAAACCTCTTAGCCATAACCAAACACCTCCTGGGACTGAGATACTGGACTTAAGGGCTAGGGACCATAGTCTCTGAGACATCTAGGTTAATTTTCCATAAAGACAATGTTCTACATCCTACTTAGTGAGTAGATATTGGGGTCTTAAAAACTTGGAAGCAGTTATTTAAGTTACAACTATTGGTCTCTTTCCATCTGGAGCAAAGAGTGAAGAAAACCAAAGACTAAAGGAAATAATTAGTACAAAAGACTAATGGACCACATGAACCATAGCCTACAGTAACCTGAGAGCAGAAGAAATAGATGGTGCCCAGCTATCACCACCAAACGCTCAGACAAGGATCATAATAGAAGGTACCAGGCAGAGTAGGAGAAAAAGGTAGAACAAAATTCAAAACTGTAAAAAAGACCAGACTTACCAGACTGACAGAGACTGGTGGAACCCCCAAGCTATGGCCCTTAGATACCCTTCTAACCTAGAACTGAAGCCACTCTTGGAGATCACCTTTGTTGTTGTTGTTATGTGCCGTCAAGTTGGACCCGACTCACAGCGACCCCTCTTGGGTTTCCAAGGCGTTATCACTAAGGCAGTAGATTGCCCAACCTTCCTTCCAAGGAGTGGCTGGTGGGTTTGAACCACCAGCCTTCTGGTTAGCAGTCAAGTGCCTTAGGTCCTGGAGATCACCTTTAAACCACATAAAAGACACGTCTATAAAGTGGACAGTAACACCCAGAAGGAACATGCTCCTCAGAACAATCAATTGTAGGAGATCAAAAGGGCAGCATTTTCCTAGAAGCAAAGTAAGAATGTGGGAGGGGGCAGAAAAATTGAGCAAGTGGAACCAGGGAAGCAAGTGGGGAGAGTACTGATGTATTGTGGGGATTACAACCAATGCCGTAGAACAATCTGTATATAAATTGCAGAAAGGGAAACTAATTTGTTTTGTAAACTTTCACCTAAACTACAATAAAATATTTTTTGAAAAAGAACACAGGCAAATTTAATTTTTTAAAATGCAGTTTCTGAATTCGTAATGGATCACAGTACCATTTTGGACTTTATGGCTAAACTGATTCAATGTTTAGAGATCTCGGAGTTCTGGTGGCATGTTCGTTAAAGCATTCAGCTGCTAACCAAAATTTTGGCAGTTCACACCCACCAGCCGCTCTGCGGAAGAAAGACTTGGCAATCTGTCCCTGTAAAGACGTATAGCCTTGGAAACCCTATGGGGCAGTGCTACTCTGTCTTACATAGTTGCTGTAAGTCAGAATCTACTCAGTGACAGTGGGTCTAAGTTTTTGGTTTTTAAGAGATCTCTTTTTCCACTATGACAGAGAATTTTTTTTGAAACCTAGAAGTGTTCAAATACTAGTCTCAAATAAAAATATTTGCCACTAATTACGCAGAATGATGAGGATTCTATCATATTTGTCCTTGTGTACTCCAGTAATTCTCTTCTGCAGCCAAAATGCCTTAGTGATATGTAAACATTATCAAGTTAAACAAATATACCAAGAAAACCATGCTGATACCATCCTATAACATCCATCTTAAACATCAAGCATTAGGAGGAGAAAGCATCTTCAAAATTATTTTATAAGATAGGTTCTAACAGCGTAAGACAGAACTCAGTGAACCAGTCACAAAGGTCACAAGATTAATAGTGGAAGCCAAAGTATCTCCCATAAACTGCAGTATCATTAATTTTATCAACTTCATGAAATTACCACCTTTACAAAGAACACTCAAAAGGGGTCATTTAAATGTTTAGCAGAGACAAAGCCATCAGATGACAGAGACAGCATTAATTCAAAAGATCACTAAATCAAAAGAATTTCCACTATATATGTCAATGACGCTTCACAGTTAAAAACTGCATTCTATTCGTAACAAAAATTAAAAGCCCTGAAAAGTAATGCCTGGAAGAACACTATTTGTTTTGCAGGAAAATTCCCCAACTACTGGAGATGAAATATTCAGAGTGTTAAAACTGTGAAACAAATAAGACATTCTGCAAGCAGGGTCTATGTTTATGTTCTGCACTGACAGGAATATGTGAAGCCTTCAACATTAAGAGTTTATATTGAAAATACTGCAATTCAAGTAACACATCATTTTCCTCCAAAGAAGCTTTTCTATACAGAAGTTTCCCTGGATTCCACATTAAATTATGTTAACAAAATAGAGACGATAATAAAATCCAAGCTGCTACTGTCCATCTGTTTTCCACTTTTATGTGAAGAAATGGGATCAAAACATCACTTGTTATTGTTTCCTACCACAGTATAATGATGGTACAGAAAAGAGTTTAATCAACACTTGATGAGGGAAAGGAGATGTGATAGTTAACGTTATGTGTCCATTTGGGTACACTACAGTGCTCCGTTGTTGGGTCAAACACTAATCTAGATATTGTTATGAAGTACTTATGTATGATTAAATCAATTGCCCTTAAGTAAAGCAGATTACATTTCGTAACATGGGTGGGACTTACCCAATCAGTTGCAGGCCTTAAAATAAAAAAGGGAGGTTTCCTAAGGGATTACCTCCAGATTACGAATAAACATCTTGCCAGAATTCCCTCTTTCTCCCACCACTTGACCTACCAATTCTGGGATACAAGATCAAAGGAATTTCCAGCCTCTCACTTGACCTACAGATTTTGGAGTCCCCAGCCCCATAATCGCATGAGCCAATTCCTCAAAATGGATCAAGCAACCTATCTACCTATCATCTATCTATACCTTAATCTTACTGGTTCTGTTCCTTCACAGAACCCTAAGGCAGGTGAATTTTACTTTTTAATTGTTAATATTGTATCCCCACTTTGCAGATTAGTTGAAGGATAGACTCTGACTTCAAAGGGTAGCTAACCTAGCTGACTCTGGAACACCAGAATAAATGAATTGAAAATTATGAGGACTGCACGAATACATGTTAACACATGCTGACAAACTTTATGAATTCAAAACAAAACTTCAAGTTAGGAACTGTGAGGTTAAAACCAGTCAGTGGTGCTGCTGAGTTCGTGGTAACATTTGAATCCTAACTCTGTAGAGCAGTATCTATGGTGCTTCAAAATGGAGTCATGATTTTTAAATTCTTGATATGAGAAAGTTCAATTGGGTTTGAAATCGATTTATATTATGAAAAGAAATATATACATCACATTTTTTAATAAAAGAAAAGGAAGAGCTGTTAGATTTGAGGAATATATGTATGCTTGATATGTAATTGAATTTGTTCCGTATCATAACCACATAGCAGGGTCTGAGTGGCACAAATGGTTAAGCACTCCACTCCTAGCCAAACGGCTGGCAGCTCACACTTACCCAATTCTAGGCATCACTGACAAACATCTCCTGAAAAATTAACCAAAGGCTGAAAAACTGAATAGTTTGAGAAATTACTGGACAATACTCTTATTTGGACAAATCTCTAATAGATTTTTTGAAATAACTGACAAACAATTGGATACTTGCCATTAGGAAAAACAAAGAAACTTATAATTTTATTAATCAAAAGAAAAACATAAAGGGAATCATTATCCACGTATATACTGCCTGCATAGGACAGAAACAGTTTTGAAATTTTAATTTGTTTTAAAATTTAAAACAGAAAGTTTTGCATGGCATAGCTAGGTCAGACTTTATCCAGTTGGCCTAGCTGTTCCCTTGAATAACTGACACAGTTCACAGAGAAAAAGGTAGTGATCAACAGAAGCTTGAGATAAACATATGTGATAGATAAGGTTCTGGGGCAACTTGGCTGGGCCTGAGTTTGAGTGGCTAGGCAGCTGAATGTAGGTATTCCCCATGATGAGACTAGCAATCAACTCCATGGTGGAATCTACTGTAAGCAGCTGAGTAGCTACCTTAGGGATGTGGTCTGCTTCCAGTATATAAGCAGCAGCTTTGAGAAAGGTCTGAGTTGTTTTTTTGGGGCACATCTGGATCCTGTATTTGGCCGAGTTCTTATCTCAGTGCCCTGCCATGTTGTCTGCTGATCTTGAGACTGTTTCTGGACTAGAACCTGTGGCCTACCATGTTGCTTGATAATTTTGAGCCTGTGCCATTTTACTGGTCAACCTTGGTTTGTCAGCCTCAGCAGCCAGCAGCTGTCTAAGTTAAGAGAAGGCTCCAGCTTCAGTGGGCCAGGAGCAAGAGGCAGAGCTAAAGCCCAAGATCGAGGGCTTTTACCCAGCCCCTAAAGCTGGCACTTTGAAATGGCATTTCTAGCCTCCTGAACTGTGACAGAATAAATCTCTGTTTGTTGAAGCCATCCACTTGTGGTATTTTCTGTTAGACTAGCACTTGTTTTTGTTGTTGTTAGGTGCCATCGAGTCGTTTCCAACTCGTAGCGACCCCATGCACAGCAGAATGAAACACTGCCTGATCTTGCGCCAGCTCCATGATCCCTGCTATATTTGAGCCCATCATCACAGCCACCATGTCAATCCATCTCGTTGAAGGCCTCCCCATTTCTCGTCGACCCTCCACCCTACCAAGCATGACATTCTTCTCCAGGGAATGGTCCCTTCTGACAACATGACCAAAATAGATGAGATGAAGTCTGGCCATTCTCACTTCCAAGGAGCATCCTGGTTGCACTTCCTCCAGGACAGATCTGTTAGTTCTTTTAGC
>NW_006921757.1:7352570-7353544 GCF_000298275.1 Orycteropus afer afer | reverse complement strand
TTCTTTTTGGTACAGTGACTCTGTGTATTCCTGCCATCTTCTCTTGATGTTTCCTGCATCATTCAATATTTTGCCCATAGAATCTCTCAATATTGCAACTTGAGGCTTAAATTTTTTTCTTCAATTCTTTCAGCTTGAGAAATGCCAGGCGTGTTCTTCCCTTTTGGTTTTCAAACTCCAGATCTTTGCACGTTTCATTATAGTAATTGGTTTTGTTATTGTGGCTGACTGCTCCTCTGTCTCAAAGAGTAGCACTAGAGAACCAAAACACCACACAAGTATACCTGTTATTTCCAAAACAATTCTAATCTTCATACTCAGAATGCTGAATTTACATTTAAAAACCAACATCATGTGACAAATTAACATTTGAAATCCAATATTTCTCTTATAAAAGCACCACAGTTATTATTAGGAGCAAAAGAAGGAAAACAAGTTGAGTTTGCTTCCTTTTAGAATTTAATAATGTAAATGTAATTAATAGATACTATTTTGTATTGCCACCACTCATCTGTCAGTTTGTTGTACTGTGGTAGCTTGCATGTTGCTGTGAAGCTGGAGGCTGCATATGCCACTGGTATTTGAAATATCACCCATGGTGGATAGGTTTCAGTGGAGCTTTCAGACTGAGAGAGACTTGGAAGAAAGAACAGACCATCCACTTCTCAAAGAATTGGCCAGTGAAAACATTATGAATAGCAGTGAAACACTCTCTGATATAATACTGGAAAACTATATGAATAGTCCTGAAACACTGTCTAACATAGTGCCAGAAGATGAGTCCCTCAGGTTGGAAAGCACTCAAAGTATGACTAAGGAAGAGCTACTTCTTCAAGGTAGAGTTGACTTTAATGATGTGGATGGAGTAATGCTTTGGGGACCTCCATTTGCTGATGTGATATGACTCAAAATGGGAAGAAACACCTGCAAACATCCATTAATAATAGGAACATGGAATGAATGAAGAATGAATC
>NW_006921757.1:7350379-7351456 GCF_000298275.1 Orycteropus afer afer | reverse complement strand
GAAGAACACACTTTGCATTTTTCAAACTGAAAGAACTGAAGAAAAAATTTAAGCCTCGATTTGCAATATTTAAAGAATCTATGCACAAAACATTGAATGACGCAGGAAACATCAAAAGAAGGCGGAAGGAATACACAGAATTGCTGAACTAAAAAGAACTGGTCGATGTTCATCCATTTCAGGAGGTGGCATATGATCAAGAATCAGTGGTGCTGAAGAAAGAAATTGAAGCTGCCCTGAAGGAATTGGCAAAAAACAAAGTTCAAGGAATTGATGGGTACCCATTGAGATACTTCAACAAATGGATGCCATGCTGGAGGCATTCACTCATTTTTTTATGCCAAGAAATTTGGAAGAAAACTACCTGGTCAACTGACTGGAAGAGATCCATATTTGTACCCATTCCAAAGAAAGGTGATCCCACAGAATGTGGAAATTATTAAACAGTATCATTAATATCACACACAAGTAAAATGTTGCTGAAGATAATTCAAAAATGGTTGCAGCAGTATATTGACAGGGACCTTCCAGAAATGCAAGCTGGATTCAGAAGAGGACATGGAATGAGGGATATCACTGCTGATGTCAGATGAATCTTGGCTGAAAGCAAAGAATACCAGAAAGATGTTTGCTTGTGTTTCATCGACTATGCAAAAGCATTTGATTCTGTGGATTATAACAATTTATCGATAACACTGAGAAGAATGGGAATTCCAGTACACTTAATTGTGCTCATGAGGAACCTGTACATAGACCAAGAGGCTGTTGTTCAAACAGAACAAGGGATACCACATGGTTTAAAATCAGGAAGGGAGTCTGTCAGGGTTGTATCCTTTCACCATACTTATTCAATCTATATGCTGAGCAAATAATCTGAGAAGCAGTACTATAAGAAGAACACAGCATCAAAATTGGAGGAAGACTCATTAACAACCTGTGTGATATGAAGGTGACAAAACCTTGCTTGCTTAAAGTGAAGACAACTTGAAACACTTACTGACAAAGTTTAAAAACGTCAGTCTTCAGTATGGATTATACCTTAACATAAAGAAAACAAAAATCCTCACAACTGGACCA
>NW_006921757.1:7348847-7350111 GCF_000298275.1 Orycteropus afer afer | reverse complement strand
AAAAAAAAAAAGAAGAACAACAAATCTGTTTTGGAAGAAGTGCAGCCAGAACGTTCCTTGGAAACGAGAAGGGCCAGACTTCATCTCACCTACTTTGGCCATGTTGTAGAAGGAGCCATTCCCTGGAGAAGGATATCATACTTGGTGAAGTGGAGGGGCAGCGAAAAAGGGGAAGACCCTCAACAAGATGGACTGACACAGTGGCTCAATGATGGGATCACATATAGTAAGGATTATGAGGATGGCATAGGACTGGTCAGTGTTTTGTTCTGTTGTACATACAGCTGCTATTAGTTGGAATTGACTCAATGGCATCTCACAACAACATCATCTTGCATTGACCTCTTTAAAGTGTTAAAAAGCAAATATGTCACTTTAAGGAGTAAAGTGTACCTTTACTCCTTAAAACTCAAGCCATGGTTTTTCAATCACCTCATTTTCATGCAAAAGCTGGATAATGAATGAGGAAGACTGAAGAATTGATGCCTTTGAATTATGGTGTTGGCGAAGAATATTCACTATGCCATTGACTGCCAGAAGAATAAACACAGCTATCTTGAAAGAAGTACAGCCAGAATGTCCCTTAGAAGTGAGGTTGGTGAAACTCTCCCTCATGTACTTTAGATATATTATCAGGAGGACCAGGCCCTGGAGAAGGACATCATGCTTGGTAAGTAGAGGATCAGCAAAAAAGAAGACCTACAATGAGTTGGATTTACACAGGTGCTGTAACAATGAACTCAAACACAGCAATGATTTTGAGAATCATGCACAACTGGGCAGTGTTTCGTTCTGTCATATGCAGGGTCGCTATGAGTCAGAACAGACTCATTGGCTCCTAACAACATCTCATATTGCAATTTTATCCTGATTATGTGCACACACATACTACCATTCTCTGTCTATAAAATTTTAAGTTCCTTTTGTTGGGAAATGCCAAGTCTTATTCATTTTTATATTGTCTGCAGCTTCTCAAATAAATGAATTTCTTACTCCTTTTGATGTATCTACTTTAGTAGAACAAAGAAAGGCTCTAAAAGTAACAAATTTTTAAGAAGTTGAAGTAGAATATAACAAATTATTTGTAATTATTCACATTAGGACTCATAAGCATTTGTATAAGACACACACTGCAGTGTAGTAAATTACTTAGTATGGCTTTTCTACCCATAAGTCATTGTAAACTCAGTGGTGGAATGAGCAACGGAGGAGCTGATTGTAAATGTCATCCACGTGGAGTATTTCTGTTGGGCGTGGCACAATA
>NW_006921757.1:7343541-7347597 GCF_000298275.1 Orycteropus afer afer | reverse complement strand
GAGAGCTGAGGACCTTTCAGCCGGAGGCTTGCTGGCAGAGTGGGATGCTTCTGGGTGCTTATTGATGGAGCCAGGCTTATCGATCCACTGAGCTATAGAGCTGAAAGTCTGGGGGCTGAGGTTTAATGGTAGAGCAGAATGCCTCTGAGTACTTATTAGGTAGAGCTAAAGGGGCTTTGTAACACTGTGTGAGCAGGGCAGAGGCCAGCCTCAGGAGTCAAAGGCCAGAGAGAGGCCTGCCTACAGCCACATCTGAGAAGTGGTCCTGACTGAAGAACTGTATCTTGAGTCCTTTCTGATCCTAAATCGTAACCTGCTACTTCTCTAATAAACCCATAATTGTTAGTACTGTTTGTGAGTTCTGTGTGGCCACTGCAATGAATTTTCAAGCCCAGCAGAGTAGAGCTTGCCCTGGAAGGGACAACTGGTGTCAGAACTGGTAAAAAGGGTAGACAGAGGAGGTGTCTGACCTCCACCTCATAAGAATCAGCACTGGGATGTTAATCTTGGTTCTCCTCTCCCTTGTAGTTAGACGTCAGATGCCTCCACCATGATAATCTTACATGTAAAAAAGGCTGGCGAGAGGACATGTGTCTCACCTCAACCTCACAAGAGTCAGTGTTGGGCTCATGCTGATGATGATTTGCTATCCCCCTCATGAAGCTGGAGGTCAGATGCTACCCTCATGCCATTTTTACATAAATTTCCATGTTTGTGTAAAACAATAATATTTTTGAGATGTAATCCAAACACTGAAATGAGGAGCCTGACTTAAATATAAACTATATGAATTTTACTTTCTGTGTCTCTTTGAAGACGACCTTCTACTTAAAAACATAATAAATTTGTGCCACTTTTTAAACAGGCACATATCAAATAATCTCCATCCCTCTTAAAATAGTATATGTGAAGTCAGATGCCCAAGGACATGGACAAAAGCTTCTTAAACCAAAGGAAGATGTGATTTGCATATGTTTACTGACCTTTTCCTGAGCAGTCCTCCGAGCTGATGCTAAACCACCTTTCAGAATTAGAAAGACTTGAGTTCATTCAATTAATGCTTTTTATACCATTAAAACCTTTGGGCTTGAAGAACAAAGTGATATCTGCAAACCATTTACGTTTCTTAAAACAATTTTTATCAACAGAAGTCGGGCTTTGGGGGAGACCAGAAATAAAAAAGCACTAAGGTGGTACTGAACACATTAAGAAGACACATTTTTTTAGATGGGAATTATTTCTTTTTTATTTTTTTTATTTTAAGAGTTTGTTTTGCAGTCAACATTTCGTGTACATTTAGTTTCACTCCCCATTTACCATGCTCAACACTAACCCAGTCTCCTCTCCTCCCTGCCCAGTAACACCTCCCCCCACCATGTCCCTCATAATTCTGCATTCCTATTTGTCATAGATTTCCTCCCTGTGAATGTTGGCCCTCTGGTGCCTGGTGGTTGATTGCTCCAAGGGATGCATCTCCATAGAGTATGTGGGTGTGTCACCCTGGGTTGAGTGGTTTGAGTGCACATCTTGTTTACTATTGGGGCTGAGAGCCAGCCCTTGGGAGTGAGCTTTATTCCAGGCCCAGAATGCATCCCAGGACCATAGTATTGGGGGTCTCATCAGACTCCATCCGACCAGTAAAATTCTGGTCATTATTTAATTTTTGGATTTTGTTCATTTTTCCTCCCCCTTTATCTAAATCTCCAGATTTGATCCTTTCCTGAGTGAATGGCATTGGTAGCCGGGCACCATCTAGTTCTTCTGGTCTAGAGGACCATCCTGTCCTAGGGCTGATTGCTTCCAAATGCCCTTGTTTGTTTTGCACTCTTCTTTGCTTCCCATGATAGGAGACTATTAGCTGCATCTGAGATGGCCACTTGAAAGCTTCTAAGACCACAGTCACCACTCACCAATGTAGGATGAGGAACAAGGCTTTTCTGTATTTTGTTGTGCCAATGGAGTCTGGTTCCTGCAGTACCATGGCCCTGAGATGGTAGATCCATTAGATCTCTCTTAGAAGGGAATTATTTCTAAGTACAAACCAAAAATAATGTCCAAGGACTGTCTCATTTCAGCAAACAAACAAACAAACAAACAAAGACTAAGGTCCTTAAAAGAAAAAATAACAAGACTCAAGAATCTTCAGGTAACTTTTGAAGCAGAGCAGGAAACCATGATTCTATGAAGTTGAGTTATACCAGGAATCACAATCTATGGTCTCAGACTGCCAAAACCAACGAGGAGTTTGTCTTGTGTGGGTCTGTTTACCTGATTGACATCTTTAGGCACCTATCTTGAGATTCAGGGTCCAGTGATGTAATAAGATTATTATGGCCCTGAATAACCATTATATGAAATTGTCTACACATCAGTGAATAATGAGGCCAACGCCCACAGAAAAAAGACAGTATTAAAGATGTAAGACAGAGGAGGGATTAAAATACAAAGATCAGAGGGGGAAAAAAAAACTGAAATATCGTTTCAAAAAAGTTAGATGTCATTTTTAATTTTCCAAAAGTACAAATAGAAAAACATTATCAGCTTGGTACATACAATCATGTAAATCACCTTGTAAATAAACAGATATGATACAGGCAGTATTTCTAAATTCTCAGCCATTATCCATGTTTCACCAAGGAAAGGCTTTGAAACCTTTGGAATATTATGTAGAAGAGCTTAATTTCATTAGACTACACTGTCATTACACTGATGTATAGAGAGCCTTAATAATTTTAATAGATTACTGATCATTATTCAGAAATGAGATTGTACGAAGGCAGAATTCCTTCTTGTCCAGAACTTTGCTATTAATCCAATGTCACCATTTTTAAAGGAAGCCATTTATCTTCCTAATTTGATTTTAATATTACATTGCCTAATTCTATCCAAATTATATGGTAAATGTGTTTATTAAGCTATCTGGCAAAGGAAGAATCAAAATCTTAATAAGATTAATTTCTTAAGTGAGCATATAAAACAGAAGATAACTACAGCTTATATGAATCTTTACTATACATAAGTCAGAAATTCATGTATTTATATGTGTGTGTACATATTTACATAGAATATATATGTGCATAATGAATAATTACATAGAATATATATAAATTATGTACATAGGCATAAATACAATTACTAAACAAATTTATAACCTGGTGGTGTAGTGCCTAAGGCATTTGACTGCTAACCAGAAAGCTGGTAGTTCAAACCTGCCAGCCACTCTGTGGACGGAAGACTGGGCATCTACTTCCTTAAAGATTTACCACCTCAGAAACCCAAAAGGGGTTACTATGAGTTGGAACCAACTTGATGGTAGTGAGTTTAGTTTTCTTTTGTTTAGATGTAAAATACAGAATTAAACACTGTATAATTAACTAAGAAAACAAATGAGCAAGTTTGCTTCAGGAAAAACAAAAGAAAAAAATTGTATCATATTGCACAGCAATCCTCAGTTTTGATTATTTACATATGCATATATGCATTTAGACAATATATAATTATAGAGATATTCAACTAGTAATTTGTTTTTCCTATTTAATAGCTATATATATATACATATATATATATATATGTATGTATTAAATTGTATTAATTCCTAAAAAATCTGACTAGAAGTGTAAATAGATTTTTTAAAGATAAACTACAAGTATAATAGCAATAAGAAAAGAATCAACAATAAAATTTTAGAAACTGGAGAACAGATGAACTATTAACTGAATTAGCAGATCCAAGTAAACCAAATTGTAGCCTAACAATGAGAACAGCTAGGTACCAACCCTGTTCAATACAAAAGGATCTTTAAAAGCCTTGGAAATTGTCAGCATCAAATACCTCTGGCACTGTTGGTAGAAGTGGGGGTGGACAATAAAGAAAACAAAGAAGTCTGGTAGAAAGTCATTTATTAAACAAACATGTACTTATATCTCCTACTAAATACTATACTGCTGAGCAACTAACTGCCCCTCATAATTCAAGCAAAAGTCTAAAGATTTCTTCTCTGAAAAAGAGAGTCTCTGAACTGTGAGACCCAGACACACTGAAGTGGGAAGTAAACAT
>NW_006921757.1:7335849-7343341 GCF_000298275.1 Orycteropus afer afer | reverse complement strand
TCACAAATCAATAACCCTCATCTATGTGCTGAGAGCTTCCAAATAGCTTCCGAATCCCCTTTCTCTTAAAAAAAAAAAAAAAAAAATGTATAAGTAAGGATTGTCAGAAAGGTCAGAAAAGCCTCTATTAAAGAAGATAAAATTCGCAATAGGAAAAGGTAACTTGGAATAAACAGACTAAGCAGCAAGACAAAAACAACATCAACAACAGAAAAAAAAACTATCACTATTATCTGAGAAATAAAAAATACAACATAAAAGAAAATAAAGCTGCAAAAAGAATGTTCAGGCCAAAAAGCACTTGAAAATTAAAAACGTGATAGCAGAAATGAAGTATTCCATAAATATTTAAAAAGAGAAAGTTCAAGAGATTTCCAGAACATAGAGAAAAAAAGACAAAAATATGGAAAATAAAACTAAAAAGACACATAAATTAGAAGACCAGTTAGGCAGTTAAAAATAAAACAAAACAAAACAAAAAAACAGACTAATTGGAATCTCAGAAGGCAGAGAAAACTGAAAAGCTGATTACTGACAAGTAATTGAAGAAAATGTCCCAGACATGAAGGACATGGATTTCCAGATTAAGAAGGCTGAGTTCCCAGCATAAAGAATGAAAAGAAACATATGTCACTGTGAAAAAGAGAAGATTAGGATCCCAATGGTTTCAGATTCTTCTCTGGAAATTAAAACAATGGAGTAAAGGCTTCAAAAATTTGAAGGAAACCAATTTCCCATGTAAAATTCTATATCCAGTCAAACTATCAATTGAGTAGCTGAGTAAAATGATGGTTTACAGAAATTCAAGAATTTAAAAAATACTACTCCCATGCAGCCTCTCTCAGTGAGGTTGCTTAATCAGAGTGAGATATGCTTCCTAAGAAAGAGAAAGACAAGGTCAGAGAAATTTTCAACCAAAGAGAGAATGGAAGGAAATTTCCAAGATGTTGGTGGAGAGCCAAGGATGTAGCTGTGCACCAGCCACAGACAGTAACGAGTGACTTAAGAGGCAGAAACGTTAGGGATGTCATCACAGTGAACTTTGTTGTCATACCTTCTTTTTAACCTATTGAAGCTCTTAGGGAATACATTTCACCCAAACAAGGGAAAGACCAAGAAAGAAGAAGATAGGAGATGTAGGAAACAGGGGAAATGGTTCAAGGGAAAAGCAAAGGGAATCTACCCAGGTTAACAGCACAGGGAAGTGCCGGGAAGACCCAGAAAGCAACCTAGGAAGCAACCAGTCTGACTAGTGAACAGAGGTCTCTAAACTACCCATACACACATACAATCAAAAAGGGTATCTTCCTGAACATGACCAGCCTTTTGGAGAGTGTGCTGAAAGGCTTTTCAATGATATAGGAAAATTAATAATTGGTACCAAGAAAACTAAGCAAACAAACAAGTCAGGATTAGCTTCAGGAAAAATGAAAGAAAGAAGGAATCATATTGCACAACAATTCTCAGCTGTGAATAATATTTGCACAGAAGCTCTGGTAGCACAGTGCCTAAGGCATCCAACCCCTAACCAGAAGGTTGGTGGTTCAAACCCACCAGCCACTCCATGGAAGCAAGACTGGGCAATCTACCTTCGAAAAGATTTACACCTCAGAAACCCAATGGGGGTCACTATGAATCAGAATCAACTTGACGGAGATTGGTTTTGTGTGTGTGTTTGTGTTGTGTGTGTGTGTGTGTGTTTGTGTGTAATAACAAATAATGAATAGTGATTTGAAGTAAAAATTTAATACAATTCTATGGGGTTGATAAAGGAAGGGAAAGCAAGCAAAGGGGGTTAATGGGATAAGAATGCTAATTTCTAATCCACGATGATAAGAAATCAGTATAATGTCTAAAACTGACAAATCCAATGACAGAAGTATATGAGCATTACTTGGAAATATGAGCATGTGTAAAAGAAAGAAATGAAAGAGAGAAGGTGGTCTTCCTAATGTTATACAAAGTGATACATGTGGAGATAATACTGACAGCAACATCATCATATTCACTCAAAATGTAACACACAAATGTATCACAAACATTCAAAATGTAAGCTCTTTGAAAACGAGGATTTTTGTCCATTTTTATTCACTGTGCTTAGCATGAAGGAGCTGTTCCATATTACTTACTCTCATTGAATGAATATATAGAATGATCCTGGTAAATTAAATATGATGTTGTTGTTGTTGTTATTTGCTGTTGAGTCGGACCCTACTCATAGCGACCCCTCCTTGGGTTGCTGAGGGAGTATCTCTATGGAAGTAGATTGCCCAACCTTCCTTCCAAGGAGTGGCTGGTGGGTTTGAAATGCCAGCCTTCTGGTTAGCAGTCAAAGTCAAGTGGCTTAGGCACTGTGCTACCAGAGCTCCTTAAATATGACAAGCTCTGGAAAACGCTGTTAGATAACCCAAAGGAGGTTGTATTTATGATAATGCTGACATAGAAGAAACACATGAAAAGTTTCAAGATGTTTCAGGAATTGTTAAAGCAGAAAAAGAATTATTTTCAATACATTATTTTATATAATATGGAATTTTAAGAATGGATGTATGGCCAAATAAATATTAAGAGTAGGCATTTGATTGTTTCAGCAATGTATCTAAAAATTTACATATTTAACTTGACCATAAAAATGTTTTTAAGTTCTCGTTCAAGTATATGGTAATTACTCCTAAAATGCTCCCAACTCTCTTGCTCCTGTTGGCATTTCCATTTGTGGCTCCTTCTACCTGTACTGAGGAGCCCTGGTGGTACACTGGTTAAAGCATTCAACTGCTAACCAAAAGGTTAGCAATCTGAATCCATCAGCCACTCAGCAGAAGAAAGACGTGACAATCTGCTTCCGTCAAGACTTACAGCCTTAGAAACCCTATGGGGCAGTTCTACTCTGTCCAACCAGCTGCTATGAGTCAGAATTGACTTGATGGCAGTGGCTTTTCTACCTGGTATGCCTGCCCCGCCCCGCACTCCCTCACTGTCCTCACTCAAGCTGCTTCTCCTTTTGTCATTTAAGATTCAGCTCAGGCATCGCATTCTCCAGGATGCCTTCTCTGATCCCTGAAGCGAAAATCCCTTCTGTGTGCTCCCACACCTACCTCTCTATTCATGTCCCTATCACACATATAACACACATGTAACTGTCCTGTTTTATTTGTTTCTCTTCTATTAGAAAATAAGATCTTTATTACGGCGACTGTATCCTGTTTGTGGGGACAGCTGTGGATCAATGGTAGAATTCTTGCCTTTCATGGAGGAGACGCAGGTTCAATTCCCAGACAATGCACCTCATACGCAGTCACTACCCTGGTCACTAGCAGCTTACATGTTGCTATGATGCTGACCAAGTTTCAGCAGAGGTTTCAGATTAAGACAAACTAGGAAGAAAGGCCTGGCCACCTACTTTTCTGAAAATCAGCCAATGACGGCCCTATCAGTCACAGCAGTCCAATTACAACTGATTCTGGAGATGATACTGGACCAGGCAGTGTTTTATTGCATTGTGCATGGGCTGTGGTCGACTTGCTAGCCACCAACAAACAAATCCTGTTTATAATTATATCCTCACCAACCATCATAATCCTTGGTAACCAAAGGCACATAAATGTCTGCTAAATTAATCAGTTGATTCATTCCTTTAAATACTTGGAGAGCACCTACTTCATGCCAGGAAATTCTCTAGGTACTGAGAGTGTAATAGTGGAGAGAACAAACGCTCTGCTCTATGGTGGGTACATTCTAGAGGCAAAGACAGAAAGGTACCGAAGGAAATAAAACAACATATAACGCAGGATAAGATGGCGATGAGTGTTATAGGGAAAACAAACAAGATAATGGGATAGACAGGGGTGTTACTTAAAATAGAGAGGGAGGGAAGAACTCTTTAAGGATACAAGACTGGAGACCTGACTAAGGAAGAGAGTGTTATACAAAACAAATATCTGATTTTTCCAAAGGACAGCATTCCAAATAGAGGAAATAGTTACATGCATCTGAGCCAGGCAGCTATGCTACTAAATGGTTAAACAGTTGCCAGTAAGCCATTTCATTTCCAGGCTCATTCTCCCTATCTACAGGGTCTGGAGCCAATTAAACCAAGCTCAACCCCTGCAGCCCAGGTGCCTTGCGCTCATGTTTACTACTCCGCTACTCCTACCGCAATTCGGCCGGGTTACAATCAGACCGCTCACCGAGCATGCTATGCTCACTGCCACGTATGGGGAGTCACCCCTGACTTGCTGTCTCGTGAATTTAATCCAAGCAGAGGCTCATCTCACACTGTGATGACTCATACCACCCAAATTGTACATGTTCTGGCATGTAACATAAGTCAGGCACTCCACACAATCCAGATAAGGATTTAGAAGGCTCTCTGTTGTAGTTTATTCCAGCAAAAAGTTGGGGCTCAAGTTATGATTACAGTACGTAAGACTGCAATGTTTCTAATTCAAGGGTTTTTAAATTCCAGTCTGGAAGCACATCCAATGCTATACAGTCCCTCCTGGTTGAAAACAACTGATTGAAATGAGCATGGGGAGGATGCTGGTCAGTCTAGACTCCTTACGGCTGACCTATGTGAAAATGTACTAAATGAATAAATAAACGCTGGGAGCTAAGAGTGGACAGCCAGAATACTGCCAAGAACATAAGAATCTAAATAAGTATTTGATGAATCCATGGATGAATGAATAACTGAGCAGTTAGGAACAGAAGGCGGAGTAGTTAGGAGATCATGAATCATTAAATCCCAAGTACCCAGACTCCACATCTGAAGGACCACGGCAGCACCTTTCTCACAGCTCAGTCTTCCCACAACACCCAATTTATGAACAGTTTAACAGCATCTATAACAAAGCCATCTATAATGATTCTTTAACTAATGCCAACTCCATCTGTTAAGAACGTAATGTGTACCACTGGGAGGAGAAATGTATTGAATAATAACAATAAAAATTATAGAAGTTGAGAGCCTAGTATATGCTAAGCTGGCTGATTTACATGCAAACTAATTTAATTATTCAAATAACCTATGTGGTACTAATGATTGTCTTTATTTTATAGCTGAGGTCACACACACCAGATAGGAAATGTCCCCAAGGAAGACACGGAGCTGGCTAGTGGTGGGGCTAGGCTGCAAACACTAGGTCAGTGTGATTTCTGGCCTCCATTTCCCTACCTCTTGTGAAGGTGAAGGAGTTCTGGTGACGTAGTGCCTAAGGCAGCT
Source organism: Orycteropus afer afer (assembly GCF_000298275.1). Lineage (NCBI taxonomy): Eukaryota > Metazoa > Chordata > Mammalia > Tubulidentata > Orycteropodidae > Orycteropus > Orycteropus afer. The sequence continues at coordinate 7,338,120 of NW_006921757.1, read as the reverse complement.
GACCACTAAAACCAGAAGGCTGGTGGTTCAAACCCACCAGCTACTCCTTGGAAGGAAGGTTGAGCAATCTACTTCCATAGTGATACTTCCTCGGAAAACGAAGGAGGGGCTGCTATGAGTTGGATCTGACTCGATGACAGTGAGTTTAGTTTTTTTCGGTTGTGAAGGTGAACAGATACTACATATCAAGTTGCTGAATTATTTGAACCAGGGTCATATCAACATAGAGTGACTGTTATCCAACTCTAATTCAGAAAGAAAACAATTTTACATAGATTTAAGTATATTTTTACATCTTAACAACTCTGCTGCTGTTACTGTTGTATGCCATGAAATCGATTCCAACTCATGGGGACCCTATAGGACAGAGTAGAACTGTCTCATAGGTTTCCTTGGCTGTAATCTTCAGTTGGTATCCCCATTTTACAGATGAAAAAACTTGGATTCAGAAGTTAAGGAAACTGCACATTCTGATAAATGATAGAGCTGGGATTCTAAACCCAGGTCTGCTTGATTCCAAAGCCCATTGACTTTTAAATACAACGCTACCATAACTCTTTATTTTCTAGGAGACCGTGGCTGCACCAACCACAGTGACTCTCAAGAAAGTTAAACTTCCTACCTGGAGAGGTATTATTATATTATCATTTTAAAAAGGGAAAGTCAATAGTTGAGAGAGACATTCAAAAGCATGCAGTTACATGAACAAAGGCTTTAATTCTACACACTGGCTCACCCGTCGTGCCTTTCTCCTGTTCCTTTAGACTTGTCCCCAGATGGTGTGTAAACAATTTTAGTCAGTGTAAAGCAGACACTTACTAACATCCCAAATAATCTAACTCCAAGCACCTGTAGTATAAGATGACAGTGGAAGCTGTGAAGGATTTTAAAAAGTCCCAGACTTTCACTCTATTCTTTAGATTGTAGTTTAAAAGGGTCCAAAAAAAAAAAAAAGGCATTTCATAGAACTTAGATAACCTATTAATGAAAAATGAAGCTTCTAGAATTCTGGGATCCTTACTGTGACTGGCCTGCCACCTAGCATTTGTTATTTCACAGGGGAGATGCTAGAAAAACAAGTAAAGACCAGAGAGCAGAGATGCTAAACTGACTTTCTGGACTCATATACAATGTTTATTCCAGTAGGAGCAGGTTGTCAATCACAAATTAACAAAGAGAAATGTGAAAATTAAAGCCAAACATGTCATTTTATGTAGCTGAGTTTCAAACAGATGACCTTCAAGAGTCTGTGACCACTGACTTGGCTGAATGAGACAAGCACCTAACACGTATTAGTCATAGAAAAAAGCTGACACTGACAAACCCACATCCAGGTTGGCATTGACTTTCATTTCCTACTTACTGCTGCAGAGTGCTTGAGTAGAAAGGGTAAAGATAACAAACAGTTTTAGTTACCTATATCAGAAATATACAACAGACTTTGGGTAAGATAGAGGGATAGGTAGACAAACTACATGGACCCTCTTCAACAAAGAAAAGAGAAACCAATTGACAGAGATACAGAAAATAATTCTGGAGCCCTGAGCTTTGAAAGGAAGGATACAGAAGTGGATTAAACATCAACTAGTAAAAGAATCTGAATGTAAACAGAGAGTAAGGAGACAAACGGAGCTGTGGACTGTCAGCTGTCCTAAAGGCATAGATAGCCTGACTGTTTCCAAATGGTTAGGACCTGAGAATTAACCTAAAAATCAGCCCTGCTCACCAAGGGCTCCATAGACTACTGCACAGGAGGCTAAAAACTGAAAAGGGAAACAATAAAGAGGGAGACAAAATGAGCGGTGGATTTTCGGCAGTCCGGAGGGTGCACACATTCTGAATGTTTTCAAGTGGCAGCTGGGTGTAACCATTTTAAGTGTTTACAAGCAATGGCCATTTTGGATATTTGAAGTGACAGCATTCTCATTTGAACCCAGGGACCTAAGAATAGGCTCTGCTTGCCAAAGATAGCACAGACATATAGGAGGCTGACGACTGGAAAGGAAACACATAGTGAGTGCGTAAGTGCTGCCAACTAGCAAACAGAGGAGCACAGTACCCTACTTACTTAGATACATTCAAACAAAACAAAGCAAATGAAAATATTGGGCAAGTAATTCCAACATATAATCACCAATTAAATATAAACACAAAAATGTCACAATATCTCAGAGACAACAGAGGATCACAGTCCACAAAAAGAAGCAAAATAAAGCAAGAGAAACAGACAGACCCAGAACACATCCCTGAGGAAGATGCAGCACTGAACTC
>NW_006921757.1:7306616-7312256 GCF_000298275.1 Orycteropus afer afer | reverse complement strand
AAAATACATACTAATAAAAATATAATTATAAATAAAGTTATTAAAAAATGAAATTATAATTAATTATGGAATTATGAATAAAATCACTAGCAGTAGTAATAATAATTCCAATAGGTCACACATTTGGAAACCATGTAATGTTCTTATTAGGTGCTAAAAATAGATCTGCTAAAATTCATATTCATTCTTGATTTTTTAAATTAAATACATGAATCTTTAACATCGCAATGCATATCACAAAACACCAAAAAATAGAATTCCTAATCATGAAAATTAATGGCCATCACATTAAGAGCCCAAAGTAAGAATGCAACTTAATTTAGCTGTTCCTTTCTATCTACTGTTGTTTTGAGGTACCACTGAGGCGATTTTAACTCACAGTGACCCTATAGGACAGAGCAGAAGTTCCCTCAGAGGGGTTCTTAGGCTATAATCTACACAGAACACTCACGTGTGCTCATGAATAACCTGTACACAGACCAAGAAACAGTTGCTCGAACAGAACAAGGGGGTACTAAACATTTACAGTCAGGAAAGGTGTGCATCAAGGTTGTATTCTTTCACTATACACATTCAATCTGCATGCTGAGCAAATAATCCTTGAAGCTGGATTATATAAGTAAGAACAGAACACATCAGGATTAGAGGAAGACTCGTTTACAACCTGGATATGCAGATGACACAACCTTGCTTGCAGAAAATGAAGATGACGCAAAGCACATACTAATGAATACAAAAGACTACTGCCTTCAGGATGGGTTGTTACACCTCAACATAAAGAAAACTAAAATCCTCACAAATGGACCGATAAGCAACATCATAATAAATGGAGAAAAAGACTAAGATTGAAAGGATTTTATCTTACTTGGATCCACAATCAACACCCACGGAAGCAGCAGTCAAGAAATCAGACCACATATGGCACCAGGCAAATCTGCTGCAAAATACCTCTTTAAAGTGTTAAAGAGCAAAGATACCACTTTGAAGACTAAGGTGCACCTGATCCAAGCCATGGTATTTTCAATAGTTTCATATGCATGGGAGAGCTGGACAATGAACAAGAAAGACTGAAGAACTGATATAATTAAATTGTGGTGTTGGCAAAGAATGTTGAAAATAGCAAAGACTGGCAGAACAATGAACAAATGTGTCTTGGAAGAAGTACAGCCAGAATGCTTCTTAAAAGCAAGAATGGCCAGACTTCATCTCTCTTATTTTGGTCCTGTTAACAGAAGGGACCAGTCCCTGGGGAAGGATATCATTCTTGGTAAAGGAGAGGGTCAGCGAAGAAGGGGAAGGTCCTCAACGAGATGGACTGACACAGCGGCTGCTACGGTGGCTCAAGCATAGCAACGCTTGTGAGGATGGTGCAAGACAGGGCAGCATTTCTCTATGTTGTGCGTGGCGTCACTATGAATCAGAACCAACTCGACAGCACCTAACAACAACCACCATCTTTACAGAACCAGATCACCAAGTCTTTCTCTTGCAGAGCCACTAGGTGGGTTTGAACTTCCAACCTTTCAGTTAGCAGCCAACCACTTAACCACTGTGCTACTAGGGCTCCTACTTTCTATCTAGAAAAGCTGAGTAAATTAACATAGCAGCTACTGGTATCAATAAGGAAGTGTAGTCAAGTCAATAGTTAAACCTAAACTTATCAGAAGTCAAGAGTTTGCCTACATAGTAAAAATGTTTTTGTAATGTATTAGGAAAATCCTGTGGCAAAAGCAAACACAAATTGAAATACCAAAAATAAATAAATATGGCTCATAGAGTCTATATACGTATTTAAAAATTACTATGAGATTTAAATGAAGTATCAAATGACTGAAGAAATATACCATATGTTTCTGGATAGTAAGCTGGATGTCAGCAGTTCTCAAATATGACACAGTTAATGCAAATCCAGTAGCGACAATGAACTTGTACACATGGAACAAGCCAGTTATATCACATCCAACTAAAAGAAAGGAAAAAAAAACAGTTGCCATCAAGTCAGTTCTGACTCATGGTAACCCCACGGGTTCCAGAGCAGAAGTGCTCTGGACACCACAGGGTTTTCATGGCTGTAACCTTGTGAAAGCAGAAGCCGTTTCTTCTGAAGAATCTCCCAGTGGATTCAAACCACCAACCTTTCAGTTAGTGGTCGAGCACCTTACTGGTTCGTGCTATCCAGCAACTCCGTATCATACAAAGCTTTAAGAAAATAAGGTCACTATCTAGGATCTCATCAGGAAAGAACTTTCCAGGCAAAAGAAGATGACAATCAATGATTGCAAGTATCCAAAACTTTTGTTATGTCAAAGCATGTCCCAAAGCAAATTAATAGGGACTCTGGAAGAAAATTATACCATATAAAATCTGCAAAGAGTTAGTAACTCTATCAGGGTTAGATCTCACAACAAATAAAACATCAACAATTTGTGGGATTAAATGAACATTTTTCAACATCCAGTTGCTCCAGTAATGAAAAGACATCACACTAAAGCAGGAAGATTATTTTTATTGATTAAATTAACAAGTTGTTGTTGTTGTTACGCTTAAATGCTCAATGGTGGAAATAACATGATGATCTGGGAACTTTCAGATATTAACGAGGAGCATGGAAACTGGCAGAGCATTTCTGAAAAGCTGGTTGCCCTAAAGCCTGAGGAATTTTGATGCATTCCTTCTACAATAATTCAATCCCAATAAAACAATCAGTCCAGCAATCAATGTGCCTTAATGAGGGCTCTTAGTGAGAGCACTAAATTATCAGCCCTGGGTTTCTGATAAATAAACATGAAGACATTGTTTAAGGGTACCTAGGCTAACTGGAAAGATAAGCATACATCATTTTAACGTTGGTTACTGTCTAGTCGATTCCGACACATGGGGACCCCATGTGTGCATGTGTTAACTGCTATCAAAGAACAAAGTACTACCTTGGACTTGAATGAATGTATCCCAGACCAGACACGCAGAGAAGGCTTCCTGAAAGAAATGTCAGGTTGCTACTGACTACTTTTATAGGTTCACAGCCTCCCACCCCACCCCAAATGTTGTATAATGACCAAGTATTACATTTTCAGGCATTGCCTTAATATCAGAGACAAGACTGACCTTGTCTTTATACTTATTTTTCTCTAACTTTCTTTTTCTATTTGTAGCAAACAATTTTTCCGTGATTGAACTTCAAATTCTCATCCCACAAAAGTCTTGTGACGTTTTCCCTAAATCACCTTTCACACTTTAAAGGACTGGAGACAGCTAGAGCTTAGTCCTTTTGCTCTCTGATGTCTGGCATTCACATTCTCTTGCACCCTGCTTGTTCTGCATGCTATGCAGATTATAAACTGATGTCTGCTTAGCTTTCTGTCTTGGGCAAACTTTGTATATTATAGATCAAGTCTGTATGGTAATTACAGGCTGGGAAAAAAGAAAAAAGGAGAGCGAGCGAGCCAGAGAGAAAGAGAGAGAGAGAACGCCAGAAAAATCAATCTTGTTCAGAGATACGGAACTAAGGCCTTGCAAGCATTTCAGACTTTAAATAAAAAGGAGAGGAAAAAAATAACTTTTCAATTTCATTTTCAATTTCAACTGAAATTGCCATATGTATTAATATCTAAAAGTAGGTTTAAGTAATTGAAAGTTGTTTTTGAAGTTGAAAATTAATTTTCTAAAATTTATTCAAGTCTTTTCTATAAAAGCAAAAAATATATATATACACTGGAAATACATACTAACTGAAAAAAATCTACCTCAAGCCAATTTATTTTCTCTAAAGTGTAAAGAGCTATATATATATTTTTTTCTTTTCCAAAAATGGAACAATGTGTTAGCTCTGGCTTATATTTAGCAATAAGAATCAGAATTTAAAAAATAATAAAAAAAAAAAAATCAGAATTCTTTCCAAGGCAAAGTTAAAGACTCCCCAGTTTCTAGAGCTGAAATCCTCATTTGCTTATTTTTAGACCTTTTTGTTTAATAAAAGCAAAGAGTTATGTATTTTCTGCCAACCATGGCTAAATCCACTTTCATAAGCTTTGCTATAGAGCATATTTCTTATCAATTCTTCAATCTAATTTCATATTAGATATCCTCTTTGACAGCAAAATTACTTAGAAGAATGCTTAGTGTCTGTTTTTAGTTGTTAATTTCTAGTCTAAATGGATTTAGGTAAGAGAATAAAGACGAAATAGCTTCTACTCTTTTATATTTATTGAACTTTCCTTTATGTCTGCTATAGATTGAATTATGTCTTCCAAAAGGATATGTTGAAGTCCTAACCACTAACACTGGTGAAGATGACCCTGTTTGGAAAGTGCCTTTAATGATACTGGTTAAGTTAACATGAGCTCATATAGAGTTGGGTGGATCCTACTCTATCTGTCCTTTTAAAGATAAGTGACAGAGAGAGAGGGAAGACAGCAGTGCTAAAATGCAGCGCCAAGCCACGAAATGTCGTGAGCTACCAGAAGTCATGATCAGACTACTAGCCTTCCAATACAGTGAGAGATTATTTCTCATTTAAAGTCAACAGTTTGTGGTATTTTGTTATGGCAGCCTTAAGAAATTAATACAATGGCTTATAATACATATTTAGTATTTTAACTGCTTTGTGGCACTTAATAATTTATATTACATTTTTTTGAATAAAGGAGCTCTGGTGGTGCAGTGCCCTAAGGTATCTGACTGCTAACCAGAAGGTTGGTGGTTCAAACCCACCAGCTGCTCTGTGGAAGGAAGATGGGGCAGTCTGCTTCTGTAAAACTTTACAGCCTTGGAAACCCAATGGGGGTGACTATGAGTTGGAACCGACTCCATGGCAAGGAATTTGGTTTTTTGGTTTTTTTTTTTTTTTTTTAAATACAATGGCATGTATCTCTGTGTGTATACACTACATATCATAGTGTCCCCCAACAAACACAACCTTCAACTTGATTTCAATTTCCCTTCCCCGTCAATCTCATGACTTTTCCTGTCTTTAGAGTTCAGTTTTTTCTTTTTTAAACAGTCCAGCTTTTTAACTTTGGAAATCTTCCCCAACATTTGCATTAACTTTCACAACCATCTTATCAACAGTTTTTTAAACTTAAACATAAGTTTTCCCAGTTTCAGTGTTTACTGCTATTTCTTCCATTCTCCTTCCTTTCGTGTGCTCTTTATAATTAATCCTTTCCCATATGAGCAGAGTAGTTCTCCAAGTCTGTTTTTCTTAACATTATTTTCTGGTAAAGTTGTATGAGCAAATGCTTTCTTAGACTTTGTAAAACAAAGTCAAAAAAATCAAAAATGATATTTTTCTATACTAGTTGTCTGATTCAGCCATTGCTAGAAAACAGCCAAGCACAGCACCTCAGTACACACAGTAAGCATCGGAATCATACTCACTGGTCTTCAGCTGGAGCAATTCTGCTTCAGGCTGCAGGTCACCTAGGGTGACTGTTTTTATTGGTTTCATTCTGGGTCCTGGTCAAGGACTAGGACTCACCAGGGACATGTTGTTCTTACAGTGGGGTCAGAAGCTCTCAAGCAGCCTAACCAATATTACAGCATATTCCAAGCCTCCGCTTACATCATATCCATTAACATCCCATTGGCTACAGCAAGTCATGTTGTTGTTTGTTGTTAAGTGCCGTCGAGTCGTTTACGACT
>NW_006921757.1:7270166-7303421 GCF_000298275.1 Orycteropus afer afer | reverse complement strand
TGACTGTTCCTCTGTCTGGCTTCCTGGCTTTTAATCCCCTTTCTCCTGCTCTTCTGGCCTGCTGCTTTGGGTGTCCCTGAGTTGTCTCTCCTCACCTGTATCCCTGGGGCTTACTGCTCTTCTGTCCGGGTTCCTGGCTTTTATCCCCTTTCTCCTGCTCTTCCGGCCTGCTGCTTTGGGTGTCCCTGAGTTGTCTCTCAACAGCAAGTCATAAGGCCAATCAAAGTGAAGGGGAGGGAAGTCAACCTTGCCCAAAGTGGACAAGAAGGAGAATAAGTATTTGCTGTATAATATCCAAATTACCAATTTTATCCATAATATATAACTGGGCACAGAGTTTTAGATTCACAATGATTTTTTTCCTTCTGTAAATATTCATTCAAGGTAAGCATTCAACATCCTCAATCCACTGTAGCAAATTTGCCACTTTATTTGGAGAACAGCCTTCAGTGGGGAAGCCAAAAGTCCACATGCAGAATCCACTTGTGTCTGTCCCAAGGTCTTTCTTTTGTCACGCTATGCACTGCTCCATGGCCCTCCCACCATGCTCCATACCCTGCAACCCTGATCTAAAGACTCACAGAAGCCTTCTGGGTAAAACCCACCCGCTGAGTTCCCAGGTCCCTTCCCAGGAAGGCTCCTCCATTATCTGTGTTACATCAAGGGCCAGTCAGCACTGATGGGCTTTACTCTCTACCTGATCCTGTTTGCTGCAGAACTTCTACAAATTCCTCACTCCCAGGCCCGCTGGTGACATCCCTCCTTATTTTCTAGCACTGTTGCTAAATTTTCTGAATTTTATGTATTTCTTGGTCATTTCAATACTTTTAGGAGAAAGAGTTAGGTATGTATCTCCAAGTTATCTTGATGTCAAAAGGCCAAAATAGAGATTATGAGGATTTTTAAAAATTTTTATTTCTCTACACATATATCCACACATACAGATAATTTTAAACAAAAACATAAGTGAATCATGATAATCTGTACAGTATCATTTAAAAAATTATTTTGGTTTTGTTCTTCTGCTTGATTACACTGCTTAATTCCTCACCTTCTTCCTTTATACTGAGATACAAGTGATAAAAACCAATGATACAACTTTGAATATTTTTCATCACACTCATCATTCTATAGAAACAAATACACAATTACAAAAACACATATACACTGCATAGAGGATTTGTGAGCACTGTGATCACTTCAAATTATTATAGTTATTTTTAAATGGTATTAGTCTGATGAATATAAAGCAACACTTAATTGCCACTTTATTTGTATCTTTTCATACTATCAATTTACTCTTAAGGGAAATGTCTATTCATTTCTTCATTATTCTATTGAGTTGTCTTCTGTCTATTAGTAAGAAGTTTTTCCATATTGTTGCCATTAACTGTCATCTGCAATACATCTGTGGATCTTTGTGGTCTATTGACCTTGTTCATGATCTCTTTTGCTACATGAAAGAATTTATAAAGTTAAACCTTTAAATATTTATAGTTTCCATATTTCTAGTCTCTCTGACGTCTGGCCTTTTTGTTTCATTTTGTACATTTATGTTTTGTCTCCTTTGGATTTTATTTTGTTATATTATGTAAGAAGAGAATTCACATTTACTTCCTGCAACTACATGAGCAGCAATCAATAAATAATCTGTCCTTTTTCTAATGAAATAATGCATTCCTCATACGTTAAGTTGTGTTCTATGTAACAATTTATTTCTAGATTGTTATTTCTGTTCCATGAACTTGACTATTCCTAATATAGTATTATATTGCTTGGATTACAATGAATTCAGTCGTGTATTTTGGAACAGTCTGATTTGGGTAAGGCAATTTCTGCCTCTGTAAACTTTGCTTTTCTCACGCACATATTCTTCCACATAAACTTTACAGTTATTTCATCCAATTTCAAAAATAACCCTGTTGGGATCTGAAATGAGAAGGCTTTAAGTCTGTATATTTATTTTGGGCAGCTTGGTATTTGCACAATACTGAATCTTCTATCTACGGACAAGAAATGTCAATCTATTTGTTCAGATGTAATTTGATATCAGAAAATTGTTAGTGTTTTTTTTTAAAAAAATAGGTCTCACACCTTTCCTGTTATCACTAAATATTATATAGTTTTATCACTATTCAAAATAGAATTATTTCCACTTTCATTTATACATCACAGTGCCAGAATAAAGAACAGCTATTGATTCCAATAATTCATTTACTTTATATCTATCAACCTTATAAAACTCTCATATTATTGATGTTGTGTGTTATCAAGTCGAATCTGACTCATAACAATTCTGACTCATAATAGGACAGAGTAGAACTGCCCCACAGAGTTTCTAAACCTACCCGCCACTCCTCAGAAGGAAGGTTGAGCAATCTACTTCCGTAGCGATACCGCCTCGGACACCCAAGGAGGGGTCACTATGAGTGACCACAGCACATAACAACAATATCAACAATCCTTATGTAAACAAACTTGCAGTTAGCAGCCAAACCACCCCTGTGCCACCAGGGCTCCTTCACTTTTCATATTAACTCATAAATACATGAATTAATGTATATATACCTGCTGTCATCAATTCATGGGGACCCCATGTGTTACAGAGCAGAACTGCTCCATGGGTTTTCTTGACTGTAATTTTTATGGAGACTGTTAGGCCTTTCCTCTGCAGTAACCACCACCACTGGAGGGGTTTGAACCGCCAACCTTCAGATTAGTCATCAAGCACAAACTGCTCCACTTACCCACTGCCATCCAGTTGATTCTGACTCATAGTAACCCTATAGGAGAGAACTGAACTGCCTCACAGGGGTGCCAAGGCTGTAATCTTTACAGAAGCAGACCACCACATCTTCCTCCTATGGCGCTATTAAGTGGGTTCAAATGACCATCCTTTCAGTTACAGCTAAGTGCTTAACTGTTGTTCCAAGGTAGGTAGGTAGGTAGGCAGGCAAATAGAGATAGACAAATATACACATACATGTATATTCCTATAATCATGTTTGACCCCAAACACAGTTGACCTTTAATAACATGGGAGTTATTTCACTCCCTGCACAGTCAAAAATTCATGTATACCTCTTGACCCACCCAAAACTTAACTACTAATTGTCTACTGTTCAGAAGCTTTACTGATAACACAAACAGTTGATTAACACAGTTCTTGCCACACAATTATTAGACTTTCACACGAAGACACTCACACACATAACAGATGTTTATTAACATAATGATCCTTTACTATTCATTAAATGGAAGTGGAATATCATAAAAGTCTTCATTCATCCTCCTCTGACACTGAATAGGTTGAGAAGGAGGAGGAAAAAGGGGGTTTGGTCATGCTATCTCAGGGGTAGCAGAGGCAGAAGAGGTGGAGGGGGTGGACAGGGAGACGGCACACTCCGTGTAATTTTACAGAAATACATTTTAATTTCTGTCTAGCTTTTTAATTTTTCTAAAAATGTTTCTATTTAGTACCAATCCTTCTTCCACTGTCTGCTTTAGTTTAGGTGCCCATATTGTAGAAAGGTCTATGTTGTAAAAGAAGTCAAAAGCAGTCCTGACTAATCGAAACCCTTCTGCCACAATGGCTAATGTCAACTTGTTTTCTGGCACTGCTGCCTCTACACAGTATTCCCCGTCATTGGACATTGGGTCATAAGCACTCATCTCCATCAAGTTGTCTTCTGTTAATTTCTCTGGTGTGGTGTCTGTTAGCTCTGGGATTTCTCCAACATCCATATTTTGAAGAAAATCCAGTATAAGTGCTCGTGCAGTACAAGTCTGTGCTGTTCCAGGGTCAACTGCAGAATCTCATCAATAAAAGGTACTGTTTATCCTCCTTTTGTAATTCTTCTGCTGGCTACTTTACTCCTTTTGCTCAAGTTTACTGCAGATAACTTCCTCTTCATTTTTTCCCATCTTGAAGTCTCTGCTGTAGCTCACTGACTGTGTGGTTAGCATCTGTCTTGGTTCTCCAGGGCCACTCTAACAGAAGATATCACAAATGGATGGTTTTAACAAACAGGGATTTATTCTCTTACAGTTTAGAAGGCTACAAGTCTGAGTTCAAAGTGCCACCTCTAGCGGCTGGATGAAGGTCCCTTGACCTTGGGCTTCAGCCCTGCCTCTTACTCCCAGCACAGTGAAGCTGGAGGCTTCTCTTAACTCAGGCAGCTGCTGGCTACGGAGGCTGACAAACCCAAGGCCAGCAAATACAATGGCACAGTCCCAAAATCATCAGGCAACACAGCAGGCCACTAGTTCAAGTCCAGAAATTGTCCCAAGATGGGTAGGGTCAGCATGGCAGACTGCTAAATGAAGACTTGGCTAAATGCAGACTCCACACATGCCAGAAACCTAAACACCCTTCTCAAAACTTCTTATTTACTAGAAACACATCACATCCCTAAGGCAGCTACTTACTTGCTCCAGTCGATTCCATCATGGAGTTGATTACATCTCAACTCAATAAAACACTATATCCAGCTGTCCAGCTACTCAAAACCAGGACCAGACAAATTGACACACAACCTTAACTACCACAGCATTCATCCTGAGATAGGTCATGTGGGCAATACTCTCTGAACTCTTGCATATCCTCAAATATCTTTCTTTTACCCAGCCCAAGCCATGCCCCCTGCCACTGAGTCAATCATAGCAACCCTCATTGGGTTTCCAAGGCAGTAAATCTTCACAGAAGTAGATTGGCTGGTTTATTTGAACCACCAACCTTCTGGTTAGCAGTCAAATGCCTTAGGCACTGCACCACCAGTTGTTGCTGTTAGGTGTCATCGAGTCAGCTCTGACTCATAGCCACGCTATATACAACAAAATGAAACACTGCCTGGTTCTGCGCCAGCCTCACAATCGTTGCTATACTTGAGCCCATCATTGCAGCCACTGTGGCAATCCATCCTACTGAGGAACTTCCCCTTTTTTGCTGACCCTCTACTTCACCAAGAATGATATTCTTCTCCAGGGAATGGTCCCTCCTGACAATATGACCAAAGAAGGTCAAAGGAAGTCTAGCCATTCCTGCTTCCAAGGAGCATTCCAGCTGCACTTCTTCCAGGACAGATTTGTTCATTCTTTTAGCAGCCCATGGTACTTTCAGTATTCTTTGCCAACACCACAACTCAAAAGCATCAACTCTTGTTCTGTCTTCCTTATTCACTGTCCAGTTTTCACATGCATATGAGGTGACTGAAAACACCCTGGCTAGGGTTAGGTGCACATTAGTCTTCAAAGAGACTTCTTTGCTCTTCAGCACTTTAAAGAGGTCTTTTGCAGCAGATTTCCCACTGCAATGCGTCATCTGATGTCTTGACTGCTGCTTCCATTGGTGTTGATTGTGGAACCATGAAATCTTTGACAACTTCAATCTTTTCCTGATTTATGGTGATGCTGCTTATCGGTCCAGTTGTGAGGATTTTCATTCTACACTGAGGTGCAAAACATACTGCAGATTTGAATCTTCATCAGTAAATGCTTCAAGTCATCTTCACTTACAGCAAGCAAAGTTGTGTCATCTGCATATCACAAGTTGTTAATGAGTCATCCTCCAATCCTGATGCTATATTCTTTTTCATATAGTCTAAGTTCCCAGATTATTTGCTCAGCATAGAGACTGAATAAATATGGTAAAAGGATACAATCATGACACATTCCCTTCCTGATTTTAAACCATGCCCCTTGTTCTGTTCAAATGACAGTCATCTGGTCTATGTGTAGGTTCATCATAAGCACAATTAAGTGTTCTGGAATTCCCATTTGTCTCAATGTTATCTATAATTTGTTATGATCCATATAGTCAAATGCTTTTGCAAAGTCAATAAAACACTAGTAAACATTTTTCTGGTATTCTTTACTTTTAGCCAAGATCCATCTGACATCAGCAGTGATATCCTTTTTTTCCATATCGTCTTTTGAATCCAGCATGCATTTCTGGAATTTCCCTTTCAACATACTGCTGCGACAGTTTTAATGCAAGATTTTACTTGGGGTGTGATATTGATATTGTTCATTAATTTCTACATTCTGTTAGATCACCTTTCTTTCGAATGGGTACAAATATGGATCTGTTCCTTGTAAATAATATAAGCTGGAGGTAGGATTCTCAGATCATAGTTCATCTTTTAACAGTGTGTGGATACCCCTGTAACTACAATGTTTTGGATCAACTTGGATAGGAAATAGGCTATGGTTGCCAGGTGTTTGGCCAAATACTAGTCTAGTTGCATATGCAATTAAATCATGGAGTAATTGCATGTGATTAAATCTGTTGGCCTGAGGTAGAGCAGATTACTTTCCATAATGTAATATACAGGTAGTTCCTGACTTACAATGGGGTGCTACTCCAACAACTCCATCGTCAGTCAGTTCTAAGTGGAATACTCCCTAAGGCATTTGACTGCTAACCAGAAGGTTGGTGATTCAAACCCACCAGCCACTCCTTGGAAGGAAGGCTGGGCAATCTACTTCCACAGTGATACTGTCTCAGAAACCCAAGAAATGGTTGCTATGAATCATATCCGACTCGATAGCAGTGTTTTGTTTTGTTTTTTTTTTAATTATCAATATCTTGGTAAATCTATTATTTATTTGTCTTTGAGATGGTGGCATAATGCCTAAGGCATTTTGAGTGCTAACCAAAAGGCTGGCAGTTCAAACCCAGTAGCCACTCATCAGAAGGAAGGTTGGGCGATCTACTTCCGTAGAGATATCGCCTCAGAAACCCAAGGAGGGGTTGCTATGAGTCGGGACCAACTCGAAGGCAGAGTTTTGTTTTGTTTTGTTTTGTTTTCAGGTATGTCTAGATGTGGGTCTTTATTCATCAAGTGAGCCTAGACCTTCCTGATCCTTTTCAATTTGCAGATCCTTCTCTTCCTTTAGCACAGGGAGACTATCTACTACTATATATATGATAATTATCTTTCCTACATTCATTCCTTTTGTCACCTCCTTGAACTCCAATCATTTTCATTTCAGATCTCTAGCATCTACGAATTCTTTTATTTTTTCCTTTGTGATTTCTATCTTTCCATATGTTTTCTTCATGATTTGAAACATTTTATTTTAATTTGATCTTACAGGACCTTTTTATTTTGGTGGACCCAAATCAGGTCCCAGCAGTGACTGGTTCTTCCCTTGTATTCATGGATTAAATTGCTTAACTGAGATCATACTGAAGATTTTTAAGTGTGACCACCAAACCTCTCTTGGTTTTTTTTCCAGGTATTCATGTCCCTTCTGCCATTTTGACCTTACTTTGCATTTGTTCTCATTTTTCTGCCGTCCTGCTCTCTGGCAGCAGGTCTTCTTCAACAGATCTCTATTTTTGTTGACTTAGGTCTAATATTGACTCTTTAATCTAGCTTTAATTTAAGCTTACCAGGGGATGTTTGGGAAAAAGGAAAACAAAAATCCTGATGATTAGAACCAATTAAATGAGAATCTCTGCAAGTACCCAGGCATGAGTATTCATATACATTTCTCAAGTCAAGTCAAGCTTGACAAGAGCCTTGAAAGGTAACAGTCTCAACTATGGAAGAGACCGGAGTACCCAGCTCTGTGAACTGTATAAAGGCAGGCTGCCAGTCCTCTGCAGAGGCAGCAGGAGGAAGCATCTCTGCCCTCAGGTCTTCAGTCTCTCCCAGTCTCAGGGGCACCTGGTACACCCATTCACTTCCCTCCTGGGTTTTTGGAGTATCAGGGAGACCTAATACATTCTCACACGCCTACTCATAGGCCAGCTGATCGCTGAAGACCAGGTTCTTTCCAGGATCTGCCTCTTTCAAGCTCTTTATCCTGTTCTCTCTCCAAGGCTCATAGAACATCCCCCACCACTTCCCTTTCTGGAAGCCCCACCTAGCACAAAGTCTACCTTAAATCAGTTGTCTGTAGGCCCTTCTGACTTAGGAGAGTCAGCTGGCTTAGTACTAGGAACAGAGGAAAGCCACATTCAGATCTCCACGGTGTCACTCTTATGAGGAAGGGATCATACATGGACTTTGAATTTTTACGTTCCCAATGTTTACAGTCAATTTCTAAATACCGTTTTTGCCAGTGTAAGTGGTAAGTTAGTATTCACTAGGGAGATGGTTGAGAAGCCAGGAGTATGGCAAATGTGCTAATAGGAACATTAAAATGCCAACAGCAAATTTCAAAAGGGGGATGATTAAACAGTCAAGGTATTTTGTAGAAAGGACTGATGAGGTAATGCCTGAATCCATCAAAATGACTTACAGATACAGACAAAGAGATAAGCAGTATGTTTAGAAATTAAATTCACAGCAAGAACATTCAGCTAGAGGCCATGAACAGGGACTGCCATTCCTGTATCTGTTCTAGTTAATATTTGTCAACATTGGGAAATTTTGCTTGTAAAAATTTATAAAGATTTTTGATATTTATGATTTGAGTGTGTGATACCCATTAATGTGATAAAAATATGCTCCAATTTTAGGGATAATTTTGTCTTCCAATTATGAGGTACAAGTGTTTTTAATTATATTTTGAGTTTAGTGTTGGAGGCAGGCTTGCAACTACTGCTTTTAGAGCTCTCTCCATTACATGAGAACTAAGTAAGGGGTAATAAACTATCATTAACTTCCGATTTTCTTTCTATAGTACACTAGTTTTGCACCCACCCACCCCCATGCTAAAGAGAGAACCTATCTAGAAGCCCACCCTAGAAAACGGAAAGCGAAACTGCTCGGGCTGAAGAGGAGGTGGGGGGCTCATGGCTGAGCTTGACTTGTGGCCCCCATCCCCCAGCTCCAGAATTCCCACTCCCTCCCCACTAGAAAGCAGGTTCCACAAGAGCAAAGTCTTTGTGTTTCTCACAGAAAAATCCCCAGTGCTTAGGAAATGCCAGGAACATAGTGGCCTTGATAAATGCTTGTGTGGAAATCAATCTCCTAAGGGTTTGCAAGACTGTCTGCAAACCACCATTCTAGCCCCTTCTACAGCACTGAACATTCCCCAAGAGAGTCGTTCCAGAAAGAAGAAAAACTTCAGGTGCCAGGGCTAGCTACCCTCTGGAGTCAGATCTTGGCTCCTCCATCTACCAGCTGAGGGATTTCAGACAAGGTATCTAACATCCCTGTATCTCATGAGAGTTTTGGAAGTTGTTTCCTTTCTCCTCCACCAAAAACAAGAAAAACAAAACAGAAAAACAGCTGATGGTCTAAGCACTTGTGCTTATGCCATCTGGCAGCTGTGTAAAAAGTCGTGAACTGTGCTGACAGAGCCTGGTGGAACCTCTGAGACTGTGGCCCCCAGCTGCCCTTCAGGTCTAGAACTGAATCCACTCCTGTAGCTTCCAGCCAAATAAAAGACAGGCATATGGGCTGAACATTTACATTAGGTAGATACACTCCTTGGAGCGATCAATCACTCGTGGGAGAATAGAAGGGCTGTGTATGCACAGGGAGACAGCTCAGGGGGCAGGAGTGCATGGAGGGAAGGACACAGGGAAGAGTTAACTATGGGGAGGAAGTGGGAGAAAAGCTGTTGCACTGTGGGAGATTGCAGTCAATGTCATGAGACAAAGTGTGTATGAACTGCTCTATGGAAGATGAATTTGCTCTGTAAAGTTTCACCCAAATCACAATTAAAAAAAAAAAATGAACTGTGCGCATATGTTCTTGGGCACTGCAGGCCTACTAGATTTTTTTTTCCCATCAATTACACAACTTTCTGGATAAGGCTTTCTTTATGCTAGGTGACATTTTGACTCTCACCTTTGAACACAGAAATATTCCAGTGCCAAGGTCTAGATTCTACATGATTCAAGTTTAAATGGAAGCTGGGAATGGGCAGTTTAGTCAGTACCAGCTTTGTATCCCTATACGATTTATTTACCAAGATACTAATACTACATTACAGTGCAATGACTTACTCCTGTTGAGTTGCATCCAATGCATAGTGATCCCCTCCTTGGATTTCCAAGGTGGTATCACTACAGGAGTAGATTGCCCAACCTTCCTTCTGAGGAGTAGCTGGTGGGTTTGAATCACCAGCCTTCTATTTAGCAGTCAAATGCTTTAGGCACTACGCCACCAGAGCTCCTAATACTACATTAGACTGCAATGATTTACTCGCATATCCATCCCCCCAAAAAAGATAGGTTCCTCAAAGACAAAACCACAATATATTCATTTTATTAATTAATCCAAGCGCCTAGCTCAATGCACAACATATTGAATTATGTGCTTTGGCAGGGGACACAGCAGTCAATTCAAACATAACAAAGTAACTGTTTCCAGGAAATCTGGCATTAACAGAACAGTCACCTTCAGGAACATCTTTAGTCACTCACAAAAATCCACCTCACTCTAGGAATGACACAAAGTAGTACCAAAGGTGATTGTACCTCTCACCGGACACCTCCCAAGGCCCATCCACCAGTTTAAAAAGCTGGAAAGGTTATTTCTGCAGTATTTAAATTGTACAACTGGAGAAAAGAAAGAGTCCCTGACATAAACAGTACTCAGAGACATTGGTGGTGATGGCAGTGGTGCCATCAAGTTGATTCTGATTCAGTGATCCTATAGGACAGAACAGAACTGCTCCATAGGGTTTCCAAGGCTGTAATCTTTACAGAAGGAGCCCTACTGGTGAAGTGCTCAAGTGTCCAGGTGTTACTGAAGAGTCAGCAGTTCAAACACACCAGCCACTCCACAGGAGACAGATGTGACAGTCTGTTTCCTAAATATTTACAGCCTTGGAAGTCTAGCTTAAGATGGTGACCCAGTCAGACATGCCATACCATACCTCTACAACAAGGACTCAAAAAATCAAGTGAAACAGATAAAAATGATAATCCCAAAGCCCTGACCATCAAAGGAAAGGATGAATAATTAGGTCAAGTACCAACTGGAAGAAGAAACGGAATGAAAACAGTGAAGGAGGAGAGATATGGAGCAGAGGCTCCCGCCAGCCAACATGGCACAGCATGCTCATTGTGAAACAAAGCAAACAACAATCCCAGGTGAGGAGTACAGCCAGGCAACTTCACAGAACCCCAACAGGACAGAGATATAGTGTAGACAGACCTGAAGTGGAGCAAGGTGAGCAGAACAAGAACCGGATGGAAGAAAAGTGCATGAAGATGAGCAACAGCTCCAGGGACCCAGGTGACCACACAGCAGGGTGTGAGTGAGAAAAACGAAGACAGAAGTATTCATCACCAGTGGTCCCCGGTCATTTGGACTGAAGTTCCACATGGAGGGGAGGGTCCATGGAGTGACACTGGATTCTGGATACTCCCTCCTTCTTACATTGGGTCACAGCAGGGACTGACAGCTGGTTGAAGATATATAGGTATATATAGATATATATAGATACATACACACACACACATACATACACACACACACACACACACACACACATGGTATCATAATCAAACTTTCCAAAACCAAAGACAAAGAAAGAACCCCAAGAGAAGTTCAGGAAAAATGAACTGTCACCTAATCACCTACAAAAGGAAACCATAATCACCTACAAAGGGAAACCAGTAAGACTAAGCTCTGATTACTCAGCTGAAATCATGTTGGCAAGAAGGCAATGGGATGAAAAATATAAAACTCTGGAAGAAAAAAAAAAAAACAAGCAAGAATTACATATCTAGCAAAACTTGTCTCAAATATAATGATGAAACTAGGCATTTCTGGATAAACAGATATTAAGGAGATTCGTAAAAATTACACCAACTTTGCATATAATATTAAAAGGAGTCCTTCAAATAGAGAAACAAAATTTTAGACAACAATCTGAGATTAATATATATGACAGTATCATCCAGATACCAATAAAGTTAAAGAAGTCTCAAAAATAAAACAAAGCTACAAGACTGAACATAATGCCTAAGGCACTGAACTGCTAACCGGAAGGCTGGGCAATCTACTTCCGTAGTGATACCGCCTCAGAAACCCAAGGAGGGGTCGCTATGAGTCGGGTCCAACTCGACGGCACATAACAACAACAACAACAAGACTGAAAACAGGGACCCACAGATGTCACTCTGTGAATGACAACTGCAAGATAAAAAGAGAGAATAAATGGTGTAGTTATAAAACTCCCATATGGAGAGGAAGTTAAGGCAATATAAAGATATAACAGACTGTTTTAAATTTAGGAAGATAGAGGTAAATTGCACGGTAACCACAAAGAAAATAAATAAACCTTTTAATCAAAATTAAAAAAAAAACCCATAAAGACTCAGTAAGCACAGAATCAACAACATAGGAAATAATAAGAAAACTCATAAATAAAAATAACTCAGTATAGAAAAGTAAGCAGAACAAAGAAACCATCAACACCACAAAAAAAGCACAACAAAATGATAGCAGTTAATTCACACCTATCAAAAAGCACACTGAATGTAAATGAATTAAATGCACCAGTGAAGAGACACAGAGTAAAAACATGACCCATCAATATGTTGTCTACAAGAGACACATCTTAGACTCAAGACATAAACAAGCTAAAAATCAAAGGATGGGGGAAAAAAATTAGCAACCGAAAAAAAAATAAGAGCAGGAGTGGCAATATTGATCTTTGAGAAAATACACTTTAAAAAAGGCAAAATCGACCACAAAAGACAATAGTGTAATTAAAGGGTCAATTCACCAAGAGGACGTGATAAACATTCATGCATCCATGTCAGTGCTCCAAAATAAAACATATCCTAACAGCACTGAGAAAAGGAATAAAGAGTTCCACAATAACAGTAGGAGATGTTAACACACCACTTTCAATGAAGGACAGAACAACTACAAAGAAATTCAGCCAAGATACAGAAGACCTCAACATCACAATCACCCAACTTGACCTCAAAGATAGAACACTCCAGCAAACTGCAACACAGTACACACTCTTTCCCAACACACATGGAAAAGTTTCCAGAATATGTTAGGCCACAAAGCAAGCCTCAACAAATTGAAAAACATCAAAATAGTAGAAAGCATCTTCTCTGACCCCAACACTAGAAAACAACAACAGGAAGAACAAGGGGGAAAAAAAATCAAATACATAGAAACTGAATAATATCTTGCTTAAAAACCACTGAGTAACAGACGAAATTAACAAATTCATAGAATCAAGTAAGAATGAAAGCACAACATACCAAAATCTCTGGGACACAGCAGAAGCAGCCCTCAAAAGGTCAATTTATAGTAATAAACACACACATCAAAAAAGAAGAAATGGACAGTGTCAATACTATAATGCTACAACTCTAACAAAAAGAAAACGAGCAACAAAAGAAGCCCACAGCCAGCAGAAGGTAAGAAATAATAAAGATTAAAGCAGAAATAAATGAATCAGAAAACAGAATAATAGAAAGAATTGACAAGACTAGAAGTAGGGGCCCGGAATGCATTAAATGAGGAAAAGATTGATTGTTTAACAAATGGTGCTGGCAAAACTGGATATCCATTTACAGAAAAATGAAACAAGATATGTACCTCACAGCATACACAAAACCTAACTCCAGATGGATCAAACACTTAAATGTGAAACCTAAAACTATAAACCTCCTCAAGGAAAAACTAGGGGCAAATTTAGGGGCCTTAATGTATGGCATCTATAGACTATCAAGTATAACCTAAAATGCATAAACAGCAGAAGAGAAACTAGATGAATGGGACCTTCTAAAAATTAAATTTTTATGTGCTTCCAAAGACTTCTTCAAAAGAGTAAAAAGAAAACTTACAGATTGGGAAAAAATATTCGGCAATGACAGACCTGACAAGGGACTTATCTCTAGGATTTACAGAAAACTCCCAACACCTCAACACCAACAAGACAAATAATCCAATTAAAAAATGGGCAGAAGACATGACTAGACACTTCATCAAAGGGATATTCAGGCAGCCAACAAACATATGAAGAAATGCTCACAATCATTAGCCATTAGAGAGATGCAAATCAAAATAACAATGAGATACCATCTTGCCCCAGCACTAACAGCAAAGTTCAACAAGAGAGAAAATAACAAATTCTGGTGAGCACATGGAGAGATTGGGACTCCCCTACACTGCTGGTAGGGCTGTAAAATGACACAACCACTGTGGAAAGTAATATGGTGATTCCTTAAAAAAACTGGAATTAGAAATACCATTTGACCCAGCCATTCCATTACTAGGTATGTATCCTAAAGAAGTGAAAATCAGGACAAGAACAGATATATGCACACCCATTATTCTGGTTACCTGTATCCTAAAGAAGTGAAAATCAGGACAAGAACAGATATATGCACACCCATTATTCTGGTTACCTAGTGCCACTCTGCCAAGAATATACTACACATGGGATGTCCTTAACAAACAGGAGTTTATTCTTATAATTTGGAGGCTTTAAGTCCAAGTTCAAAGTGCCAGGCTCTAGGGGGCTGGGTGAAAGCTCTTCGACCTCAGGCTTCAGCTCTGCCTCTTGCTCTCGGCCCACTGAAGCTAGAGCCATCTTTTCACTCAGGCAGCTACTGGCTGCTGAGGCTAACAGCCCAAGGTCAACAAATAAAATAGCATGGTTCTGATGTTACCAAACCACACAGCAGGCCATTCATTCAAGTCCATTGAAAGTCCCAAGGTCGGCAGATAATGGCAGGCTGCTGAAAAACAACACAGCCACATGAAGGGTTCAAGTGTGCCATAGGCTAGAGACCATTCCCAAAGCTGTTTCTTATATACAGGAAGCAGACCACCTACCCAAAGGCAGCTACTCAGCTGCTCAAAGTAGATTCCAGCATGGAGTTGACTGCCAGTCTCATCATGGGGAATACTACATCCAGCTGCCCAGCCACTCAACCAGGCCCAGCCAAGTTGACACATGAACTTAACTACCACATTGTTGTTCATCACAGCACTATTCAGAATAGCAAAAAGATGGAAACAACCTAGGTGTCCATTAACTGAAGAATGGATAACCATACTATGGTACATACACACAATGGAATACTATGCAACCCTAAAGAATAACGTAGAATCTGCAAAACATCACATAACATGGATCAACTTGGAGGGCATTATGCTAACTGAAATAAGTCAATTACAGAAGGCCAAATATTGTATTAGTCTGTTATTGTGAAAGTCAAGGAAAGGTTTCTATATGGAAGGAAAGTTTCTTTGTTGGTTACCAGGGGTTGGAGGGGAGGGGAGGGAACACTGTTAGACAGGCAGAGACAATATTGGTTTGGGTGAAGAGAAGAGCAATGTACCAAATGTGAGTGATAAACACGGTGGCATTGAGGAAAAGGAAGACAGAGAGAAGTACATGGGAGGACAGAAAACAAAGATGAACCCTTTTGCACATATAATACTGCGTTGTCAGTGAAGGCAAACGTTGATACACGGGTGGATAGATGGGTGCACAGGCTGAACGATTAGGTATGTCTGTGCAGGGGGGAGTGTGCATAGATATACAAATATGTATGTTCTATAAGAATTTCCAGGTATATAGTACAGCTGACAAGGGGCAAGGTTGTAGTCATTTCTTGGCCACAGCCAGCTACCCAAAGGGAGCAAGTAGTTGGACCTGTGAGTTCGGGACCATAGTCACAGGGGACATCAAGCTCAACTGGAATAACATACCACACAAAACATTGTTTCACATCCTACTTTGGTGAGTAGTGACTGGAATCTTAAAAGCTTGCAAGCGGCCATCTAGATGCAACAATGGGTCTCTCCTCGTCCAGAGCAAAGAAGAAAGAAGAAAACCAAAGACACGTGGAAACAATTAGTCCAAGCAACTGGTACACCATGAGATCCTCAGTCTATACTATTATGAGACCAGAGGAACAAGTTGGTGCCCAGCTACCACTGTCAACTGCTCAGAGAAGGATCCATGTAGGAGATCCTGGATAGAGTGGGAGAACAATGTGGAACAAAACTAAGAATCACTAAAAAAAATAAAACTAAAAAAGAACCAGGTTTGCTGGTCTGACAGAGCCAGATGGAACCACTGAGACTATGGCCCCGAGCCACCCCTCAGGCCTGGAATTCAACTCACTCCTATAGCTTCCAGCCAAACAAAAGACAAGCATATCAGCTGAACATTTACATTAGGTAGATACACTCCTTGGAGAGATCAATCATGGGAGAATAGAAGGCTGTGTATGCACAGGGAGACAACCTGGAGGCAGGAGTACATGGGAGGAAAGGACACAGGGAAGAGATAACTACGGGGAGGAAGTGGGAGAGGAGCTGTTGCATTGTGGGAAATTGTAGTCAACGTCATGAGATACAGTGTATGTGAGCTGCTGTATGAAAAGTGAATTAGCTCTGTAAACTTCCACCCAAATCACAAAAAATTCAAAAAAAAAACCCCAAAAAACTAGAAGTAGGTTCTTAGAAAGAATTAATAAAATTGGCAACTACTGGCCAAATTGACAAAAGAAAAAAAGAAGATGCAAATAATCCAAATAAGAAATGAGACAGGTGACATTACAAAAAAAAAACCATCAGGAATAAAAAGGATCATAATAGAATATTATTAAAAATTATACTCCAACAAATTTGAAAGCCTAGAAGAATCAAATTTCTAGAAACATACTACCTATCAAAACTAACACAAACCAAGATACAAAATCTGAACAGATCAGCAATGACGAAGAAATTGAAGAGATCATTAAAAAAAGAAGAAGAAAAAAGTCCTCAGATGGCTTCACTGGAAAATTCTAAACCAAGCATGCAGAGAAGTGTTGACACCAATACCACTCTAACTATTCCAGAACACAGAAAAGGAAGGAATGCTCTCAAATTCATCCTACAAAGTCAGTATAACCGTGAAACCAAAGCCAGGCAACGATACCTTTAGAAAGAAAATTGAAAACCAATATCCTTCATGAATATAGATGCAAAAATTCTCACCAAAATTCCAGACAATAGAATTCAACAGCTTATCAAAAAAGTAATACACAACAATCAAGTGGACTACATACCAATGTAAGTAAGATGGTTCAACATAAGAAAATAAATCAGCTTAATCTACCATACAAATAAAACAAAGGACAACAACCACAAGATCATCTCAAATGATGCAGAAAAGGCATATCCAACACCCAGTCCTGATAAAAACTCACAGCAAAATAGGAACTGAATGGGAATTCCACAACATAGTAAAGGGCATATATACAAAACCAAAAGCTGAGATTATAGCAATGGGGCGAGACTAAAAGCATTTCCCTTGAGAATGAGAACAAGACAAGTATATCCTTATCACCACTGTCAATCAATATTATACTGGAAGTCCTAGCTAGGGCAATAAGGCAAGAAAGGAAAATAATGGCACACAAATTGTTAACGAAGACGTAAAACCATCCCTATTTGCAGATGATAAGATCATATACACAGAAAGTCACAGAGATTTCACAAGAAAGCTACTAGAATTAACAGAAGATATCGGCAAAGTGGCAGAACATGAGGTCAGCATACAAAAATCACTTGGAATCCTCTACACTAACAAAGGTAATTCTGAAATCAGGAAAGCAATACCATTTACATTAGCTCTCAAAAAGATTAAAAAAAAAAAAATCTAACTAGGGATGTAAAAGACGTTAAAAGAAATGTGCAAAACACTACTGCAAGAGACCTACAAAAACGGAAAAACATATCACGTTCATAATAGGAAATAATAATGTGAAAATGTCAATACTACGCAAGTTGTTGATGCTGTCAGGTGCTGTCAAGTTGGCTCCAATTCACAGTGACCCTATGTACAACAAAAAGAAACTGCCCAGTCCAGCACCATCCTCACAATATTTGCTATGCTTGAGCCCATCACTGCAGCCACTGTGCCAATCCATCTCATTGAGGGTCTTCCCCTCTTTCTCTTTTTACCAAGCATGATATCCTTCTCCAAGGACAGGTCCATTCTGATGACATGACCAAAGTATGTGAGACAAAGTCTGGCCATTCTCTCTTCTAAGAAGTGGTCTGGCTGTACTTTTGCCAAGAAAGATTTGTTCATCCTTCTAGCAGTCCATGGCATTTTGAACACACTGCCAACACCACAATTCAAATGCACCAATTCTTCTTCAGTCTTCCTTACTCATTATCCAGCTTTCACATGTATATGAGGCAACTGGAAATACCATGGCTTGGGTTAGGTACATCTTAGTCTTCAAAGTGACACCTTTGGGTTTCTTTAATACTTTATTTATTTATTTTAACTTTTTCTTGTGATGTGGGTGAAAATTTACAAAGCTAATTCATTTTACATTCATCACTTCGTATACACATTTGTTCTGACACTGCTCTGTTCTGTTCCCGGCAGCATAGCGTCTCACCTCCCACTTCCGCCCTGTGGTTACCGTTTCCCTGTGTCCTTCTTGCCTATGTATTTGTGCTGTTTCTCCCTGTGCAAATGCTGCCTTTTTGATCTCCCATGGTTGACTGTTCTAAGGCATGCATCTCCCTAGTACAGATGTTCAGCTTGTGCGCCCTATTTACTGTTTGGCTGAGAGTTAAGCCACAGGAGTGAGAGCAATTTCAGACCCAAAGGGGCCACAGTCTCAGGATTTCACTAGTCTCCATCAGACCTCCAAGCCTACTCTTTTTTATGATTTTGAGTTTTCTTTCACATTCTTCTCCCACTCTTTACAGGATCTCCAGTTCTGATTCCTTTCTGAGTGGATGGCATTGGTAGCTGAGCACCATCTAGTTCCTCTGGTCTCTGGATCATATAGGTTGAGGTTTTCATGGTCCCTTAGTCCTGTGAACTGTTTCCATGCATCTTTGATTTTCTTCACTCTTCTCTGCTCCAAGGAAAGGAGGAAAGATCAATAGCTGCCTGCTGTTTAACACTTTAAAGAAGTCTTGCAAATTTGGCCACTGGAATACATCACCTGTTTCCTGAATGCTGCTTCCAGGGGCCTTGATTATGGATCCAAGTAAAATGAAAGCCCCGACAGACAACTTCCATTTTTTCTCCATTTTGTGATGTCACGTATCAGTCTAGTTGTAAGAATTTTTGTTTTCTTTACGTTGAGGTGTAATCTATACTGAAGGTTGTAGTCTTTGATCTTCATCAGTCAGTGCTTCAAGTCATCTTCACTTTCAGCAAGCAAGGTTGTGTCATCTGCAAAATGCAGGTTGTTAATGAGTCTTCTTCCAATCTTTATGTCACATTGTTCTTCATATAATCCAGCTTCTTGGATTATTTGCTCGGCATACAGATTGAATAAGTATGGTGAAAGGATACAACCCTGACACATTTTAAACCATGTTTAACTTTCCTCATTTTAAACCATGCAATATCCCCTTGCTCTGTTTGAACGACAACCTCTTGGTCTGTGTACAGGTTCCTCATGAGCACAATTAAATGTTCTGGAATTCCCATCCTTCACAATGTTATCCATAATTTGTTATGATCCACACAGTTGAGTGCCTTTGTGATCTACAAACTACCCAAAGCTATTTACAAATATAATGCAATGCAGATTCAAATAACATGCTTTAATGAGGTAAAAAAAACTAATCACCAACTTTATATGGCAAGAAAAGAGAGCCTGGATCAGCAAAGCATTATCAAAGAAGAAGCAAAATGTAGGAGGTTTCACATTCCCTGATCTCAGAACCTACTCCCCAGCCATGATAATCAAAACCACCTGGTACTGGTACAATGACAGACACATGGACCAATGGAAGAGAAGTGAGAATCCAAAATAAACTCATCCACTTATGGACAGCTCATCTTCAAGAAAGGATCAAAATCCACTAAGCAGGGAAGACAAAGTCTCTCTAACAAATGGTGCTGGAAAACTGGAAATTCACTTGCAGAAAAATGAAACAAGATGCATATCTTACACCATACACAAAAACGAACTCAAAATGGATCAAAGACTAAATGTAAATCCTAAAGCTATAAAGATTGTGGATCAAAAAATAGTGACAATACCAGGGGCCCTAGTCCATGGAATGAATAGAATAAATAAGCATAGTTAATAATGTACAAACAGCAGAAGGTAATTTAGATACCTGAGATCCTCTAAAAATTAAATACCATGCTCACCAAAAAACTTCTCCAGAAGAGTAAAAGGAGAACCTACAGACTGGGAAGGGAAAAAAAAAAAAATGGCTATGGCATATTCAACAAGGGTGGAATCTTTCGAATGTATAGAAATCTTCAACACATGAACAAGAAAAATACATCCAATTAAAATATGGGCCAAGGATACAAAAAGATACTTCACCCATGAAGATATTCAGGCAGCTAACAAACACAGGAAAAGATGCTCCTAATCATTAACCACTGCTGTTGTTGTTGTAATTTGCCGTCGAGTCGGCCCCGACTCATGGCAACCCCTCCTTGGGTTTCTGAGGCAGTATCACTACGGAAGTAGGATTGCCCAACCTTCATTCCGAGGAGTGGCTGGTGGGTTTGAACCACCAGCCTTCTAGTTAGCAGTCAAGTGCCTTAGGCACTATGCTACCAAAGCTCCTCATCTTAGTCTGGTGAGTGGCATATGAGGTCAGAAAAGCTTACAAGTGGCTAACTAAAAAGCTACTATCTGTCTCTTTCCACCTGGAGCACAGAGGAACAAAGAAACAAAAAAGCCAAGGAAGCAATTAGTCCTAAGGACTAACAACCCACAGGAACCACAGCCTCCTCTAATCTGAAACCAGAAGAACTAGATTGTGCCTGGTTGCTATTACCTACCCTATGACCAATAAAAGTTCCTACTTAGAATGGATAAAAATATCTAGAACAAAATTCAATACTCCCCCCCAAAAA
Source organism: Orycteropus afer afer (assembly GCF_000298275.1). Lineage (NCBI taxonomy): Eukaryota > Metazoa > Chordata > Mammalia > Tubulidentata > Orycteropodidae > Orycteropus > Orycteropus afer. Next base: position 7,282,676 of record NW_006921757.1, on the reverse strand, counting down.
AGACCACATTTACTGGTTAGAAAGAGACTATAGGAAGCCCCAAGATGACCACCCTGCGAAAACCTTCTAACTTGAAACTGAAGACATTTCCAGAGGCCACCTTCCAGCCAAATAGAAGATGGGAGTATAAAACAATGTGAAGAACATGCTCCTCAGAACAATCAACAGGACAACATTTGCCCTAAACCAAGGATGAGAAGGAAGGGAGGGACAGGAAACCAGACAAATGGAAACTGGGAACTCAGGGAAGAAATACGGGGAGTGCAGATAAATTGCGAGGATTGCAACCAATGTCCCACGACGATCACTCAGAGCATCATTCCGACTAGAAGGATGCAGAAGCCAGCTACAGCAGCCCAGAACATCAGGGCATCGTGTTTTCTACGACCCCTTCTTCATCTGTCAGGAATGAAGGCTTACTGCTTTACTAGCCCATCTCCCCAAAGCCCAGCACATTTCAAGGAAGAATTACCTCTAATCGGCTCATTTACTGGGATTTTACACAAATAACAAGCACACTATACAATTTTCATGTTGTATTGTGTTTTGGTTTGGTTGTTTTGTGCAAACAACACAACCCACTTGCGTGTTAGTTTCCTATGAGTGTTACGTATATGTGTCCATGTTTCTTTTTCATGTGGATGTGTTTTTTGTGAAAACATGGTTTGCTTACCCATTGTCATCGAGTCAATTCTGACTCATCGTGACCCCAAAGGATAGATCAGAACTCCTCATAGGGCCAAGGCTATAAATCTTTATGGAAGCAGACTGCCACATCTTTCTCTCACAGAGCAAATGGTGGGTTTGAACTGCCAACCTTTTGGTTAGTAGCTGAATACTTTAACCACTGCACCACCAGGGATCCTTTCATTTTCTCCTAAAGCCTAGTAATTAGCAGTGAGAGCTCCCATTTAATTGTCTCAAGCACTCTACCTTGTTTTGGAAAGCATTGGAAGGAGAAGTATCTTCTAAGGAATGCCAAAAGCTCCACCATTGACTGTAAACATCACATTCCCAACCCCAAACATCTTTAGTCCCCAAACTGCTGTCATTGTTATTTGCCTTCCAATTGATTCTGACTCCATCCTTTCCCCTCCCACAGCAACAGGACAAAATAATCTCAACAATATTTTTGGATTAATTAACATACATCTACAGATATCTACAGAAAAAAGTCTACATTCAACAGAAGCATTCAAGTCATTTGCAGATAACCCCAGAGCCATAAAGGATATGCTAATAATTTAACTACATAAAATTTTAAAACTTGTATATAAAACAACAAAACAGAAAACATAATTTAGAAAGGCAAAATACACATGGATAAATATCGGTAACACTAAGAGTACAGGGATAGTTCCCTTAGTATGAAGTTTTCCATAGAGTACTAGTCATGGACATGATTAAGGATTTCACAGAAAACGAAATAGAAATTGCTATTCACTTTCTTAGTGAAACTATAGTTAACAGCTGAGAGCTGAAGGAGAGAAACGTAAGAAATGCTACATGTTTACATGAGACTGAGGGATGAGGAACTGGACAGGATTTCTGAAGAGAGATACATAGGGCCTCGTATCAAAGTCTACAATGAAACATGTGTGGACTAAAAATGAGACATCAGTTTCAGGATGGGTGAGTTCTTCCTCAAATTGGATCTTATCGGAGCTCTTACAATCAAAGAAAATGCTCCTAACTTCTGCTTCTCCAAAAAAATAGTATGAAATTGGGTTGAACATAAATAAGAAGATAGGCTACACTTAAGACATTTAAACAAAACAGGTAGTTCAATTGTTGAAAATAAAGATTCCGTATAAACTACTACCAAACTCACTGCCGTCGAGTCAGATCCGACTCACAGCGACCTCTCCTTGGGTTTCCAAGGTGGCATCTCTACAGAAGTACATTGTACAACCTTCCTTCTGAGGAATGGATGGGTTTGAACCGCCAGCCTTCTGGTTAGCAGTCAAATGCCTTAGGCACTATAGGCATGAATTAAAAACACAGGAACAGTAAGACTTAAAAATATCAAGGTATATAAAGACCAAACTAGCTGTTCTTATGAGTAAAACATCCAGCTTAATCCACATGACACTCTTAAAAAAAAAAAAAGCCTATATCTAGTACACAAATCCCCCAATCATCCTTCAAATTACAGCTCATGAACACCATTCAGGTTTGAAATTTGTTTCAAGATAGCTCTTAAAGATTCTGCAATGCATGACTACTTCTACCAAATTGACCCACCACTTGAAAATCGACAGATATAAACCCAAGCCTTTTGCAGAGCCAAGCTCTCCCAAGAGCCCATCCTCATAACTTTTCCTAGCCATTGCCTCTTAACACTAAAGGACACAGGGATACTACTTCGATCAAGTATGCAGGGAAATAGGTGTGCTCAAAATTGGAAAGCAAAGGAGAAAGGCACAAACTACCTAAATTTAATTCAGAGTGTGACATGCAGCGAGTTCACCGTGTCTATACTTGGGCACAACGTCCCCACCGCTTGAATGATTTCTTAAATACTGGAAGCTATGCTAACCAAAAGAAAACACGATAAAACAAATTGTGTGAGAAGTGTCCCGATGGGGTAAACGTGTGCACAAAAGATCCGTTTGTGATATATGAGGTTCAGAAGCTGAACTACTTATTTTAACATCACAGTCTTATACAAGAAATTAGGTGTGAAATAATAAAGTCAAACTTCCAGATTTGAGACCGATACATGTGTAAAGTCTTAAATCCTGCCGTTCTTGGTTCTTTTTTCAAGCATTCCAATCTTCCTTGGGACATTTTCTTTGTCTCTCATCAACCTAAACTACTTCTTCATTTCGTCCCAAACTGGGCAAAGTGCACCACTAATACCAGCATCTCAGTTAACAGCAGCTGCCAGATACGCCACAGCTTTTCAAGCACAATCTGGAGACAGACTACACAGGATGTCACTACCAAGTACATTGTGATTAATGGTTTCATCCACATATTTATTTCATTGCGATTTAATTATTCTAAGCATAACAAGACAGGAGGAAAGCGTTTTTACATAAACATTAGTCTGTCTGGGAAGTTTTCCAATGTCAGAGTAAATTTTAAAATGGAGAGAAAAAACCAAACACAATATAATTATAAACCACAATGTAAAATGTTTGATCAGAATTGAAGCCGTAGTTATCAGAAATGACCAATCAAAGGAGTTAAGTCACAGAAATAAGCATATTTTTATCTCAATTGTGTCATTTACATACCATCAGAATTAGTTTGCTTTATATGCATCTAATTATTTCTCCAAATCATCACTAGAAAAGAAAATATATCTGAACTAATGTTTGAGGCCTTGAGAGAACTAAATCAAATGGCTAAGTCAGCCTGTAAACAACACACCAATTCCCACATATCATCTTTGCTCTCTTGTATTGAATACTAACAAGGAAGGAACCACAAATCAAATGGTAGACTTGGTGCCTGCCAATCAAACTGTAACCTTGAAACAGACAAAACACACTGCAAAACACACCCGTCAGTGAGCAGAGGAGCTCACCATTACTCTGATGACATAATGTCTTGGAGAAAAACTTGTGCAGAAAACTACAAACTAAGAAACATTTTAAACTACATGTAACTATGAAAAAATGCAACAGTCCATCTTTAAAGAAGCACCCATGAAATTCTCAAAAGTATCTGTTGTTCTTGTTGGGTGCAGAGTTGATTCAGACTCACAGTGACCCTACAGGACAGAGTAGAACTACCCCAGAAGGTTTCCTAGACTGTCATCTTTGCTTTGTTTACTTTTTATCGCTAGACAATAATCTCAACAGAAGCGGATATTACTTATTTCATGATTTTGCTTTTCCCTCATTTTTCTTTTCACTTCCACTGATCACAGCTCCTTGGTCCGTACCTCCTTTGAACACTATTCTCTATTAGTCAGACTCAGAATGTTAATTTTCACAACACCTTCAAGAACATCCATGGAAGCTCTCCAACACCAGGGTACAGCCCCAACCAGTGAATCCCTCCATCCTTTCCTCACCCTCATTATAATGACCAAAAGGAAGGAACAGGAGAGAAAAATGTTATCTTAGAGAAATTATTTAACTGTCTACATGGGAAAGCCAAGAGAATCCATTTTAAAAGCATTAGAATTCATGACTTCAGTAAAGAAGTCATTCATTTAATATACAATATACTAAAATCTCTTAAGAAACAGAGCAAGAGTTTTGTTATTTCTATTATAGAGTAAACTGTAATACGAATATTTCAAATATCCTCCAAATTACCCTATAAATGCAACTACAATAGAAAGTGCAACATTTTAAAAGCTGATACTGAATCTATAGCTGGTTTTCAAAAAGGAGTAAGAAATACTAAATCTACAACTGGTTTTCAAAAAGGAGTAAGAAATACTAAATCTATGACTGGTTTTCAAAAAGGAACAAGAAATACCAGAGATACTCAAAGATCATTTCATCAGAAGAACAAGCAGAGCCCTTCTATGACATGAAGCCTGTGTCCTTCCCATTCCTTCTGCCTCACTTCAAGTCTGTGGTGGTGCCTGGCTCCGTCTTACCTGGTGGGTCTCCATTCTAAAAAAAAAATCCCTTTCCTGACTTCATTATCTAAAAGCAACATGCACACGCATGTCCCTATGTACCCCAGGTGTAGATCTGTCTCATCATACTTCTTTCACAGTGTCTGTCTCCAACTGTGAGCATCTTATCTACATTGACCTGCTAGTATCTGGCACCCCCATCAGAACGGACACCCCATCAGCACAGGAACAGGGTCTCCTGTCATCTCCAGGGCCTGGCACAACACCTGGCACACAGGCTTTGTTTTCTCAAGAGAGTTTGAGCATGGTCCTCAAAACATGGTGTCCCCTTTTTCACTATTAACAGTATCAAAGTCTAAGTGGTTGGTTGGGAACTCTGGTGGCGTAGTGCCTAAGGCATTTGACTCTAACCAGAAGGCTGGCAGTTCAAACCCACTAGCCACTCCTCGGAAGGAAGACTGGGCAATCTATTTCCATAGAGACACCATCTCGGAAACTCAAGGAGGGGTCACTATGAGTTGGATCCAACTCGACGGCAGTGAATTTTAGAGTTGAGTGAGTGGCTGGCTAACTACTGATACATCAATGCAATGGAATAACATGTTGCAGCTTTTGTCAGGTGCCAGCAAGTCTGCCCTGGCTCACGGCGATCCCACACACAATGGAATGAAGTGCTGCCCGGTCCTGCACCACCCCCATGACCGGCTGCAGGTCTGACTGCTGTGATCCACAGGGTTTGCACTGACTGATTGTAGAAGTGGATCACCAAGCCTCTCTTCCTAGTCCGTCTTAGTCTGGAAGCTCTGCTGAAACCTGGTCAGCATCATACCAAAGTGCAAGCCTCCAAGGACAGAGAGCTGATGGCTGGTATGAGTGTAGACAACCATCAAAATGACACTGCTGAAGAATAATTAATGATAGCTGACAGGGAAAAACGCAAGTAAAACAGAAAGCAGGGTAGGATCCCATATTGGTAATGAAAACTTATGTGCAAAAAAAGGAGACTATAAGAATATATGTAATACTTACTACCTCAGATTAAGATATTTGAAGCAATTTCCTTATTTTTCTTATTATTTTCCCATTTTTTAAAACAAATCATGGATTATTTTTTGAAATGAGAAAACTCAACTAAGATTTGTTACTGTATGCATGTGTATACATTTTAAGGAAAGAGACTGTTTTGCTTACTCCAATTTCTTTATTACTTTTGTTCCAACGCATATAAACTCAGAAAGAAAAAACTTACCTTAAAAATTGTGCTACTGAACTCAACAAACCCCACTTGGGAAATACGGCTTAATGCTGTTTAAAGACATTCATTTAGTACCTTATCTTGCTTCTTTAAATGATGAAAATCTTAAGTGAAAAAAGTAAACACTGCCAGTATTTGTTCTAGAAAGAGTAATCACAATTCAGGATGTTTATTTTTTCCTTCACGCCAGGAACAACAAAGCCCTAAACTCTCCCCCTGGTAACAGAGGCGAGCAGGGGAGAGAAAGCTTCGTTATTGTAGACTCCCATGTTAGGGTGGCTCCCACTGTGACACAGCTTGTCACATCCTTCGGAATTTTCTGTCAGAACTGTATGAAAACGTGACACAAACCATCTAGCACAGTAACCTTTCACCACTAGGTGGCGATCTTAAGGTGGTTTAGCACCTTAAGCCTCTAGGAGCCGTGGTCTCTGAACAAGCATGAGAACCCATCCTTAAAATGTAATATTTTAATTAAAGAAGCAAGTACTTTGTGACAAGCATTATGTAGTTAAAGCACAGATGGCTATCCAGACGTTTAAAAAATAACCAAAATACTTATGTGAATTAACCATGAATTACTTTTTGAAATGAGGAAAAACTCAACAGAGATTTGTTATATGGTTTGACTCAGATATGTCTGAGGGATGGGGAGTGGGTTATTTAAGAAAATGAGAATTGTTACACTGAGGGTCTCTGGTATAGGTGACCCCACCTATGCTGTTTTGTAACCAGTCTGAATGGAAAGAACCACTAACAAGGCACCCACTGAGGCTGTGGCTTGAAGCAAGCGGCCGCCACACGTGCAGCAGCGGCTGTGAAGAGGCCAACACGCTGCGCTCCGTGTTCCAGCCACCGCACTGCTCTTGCCCCTCGGTCTCTGACTGAGCGTCCAGCTGGACCCGAACTGCACTTGGCTCATCCTGACCCCTGTAGACGCCTCTTCCCACATCACTACCAGGACACTGTCATGAATACGTGCTCTGGACGGGGAAAAGTAGTGAATTCGTTTTAAAATGACTTCTCATAAGCCAAAAAACAACATAGCAAAAAATCATGACTTAGAACACTGTTTAATATCCATGACGGCTGAAGACAATCATGTTGTGTTTTCCTACCACAGGAACAAACCACAGTCATCTTTTCTCCTTCAGAAATAATGATTTTAATAAAACAAAACATCTGCTAACTAAAATCTTATGCAAATGAATAGCTGATCATTAGAGTCATTGATAGTTTTGGGTTAAAGACAAAAGCTTATTTAATTTACTATTTTTGTAAAATATATCTTCAATGGAAATGCCAAGGATTTTGTTATAATAATTATTGTTAGGTGCCAAGGAGTCGGCTCTGACTCATAATGACCCTATGCACAATGGAACCAAACACTTCCCGGTCCCGTGCCAGCCTCACAGTACTTGCTACACCTGAGCCCATCATTGCAGCCACTGTGTCCATCCATCCCCACGAAGGTCTTCCACTTTCTCTCTGACCCTCTGCTTTACCAAACGTGACATCCTTCTCCAGGGACCGGTGCCTTCTGACAGCGTGAGCAAAGTAGGTGAGATGAGGTCTGGCTCTGCTCACTTCCAAGGAGCATTCCAGCTGCACTTCTTCCAGGACAGATTTGTTTGTCCTTCCGGCAGTCCATGGTACTTTCAGTATTCTTCACCACCACCACAATTCAAGGGCAATTCTTCAGTCGTCCTCATTCACTGTCCATCTTTCACATGCACATGAAATGACTGAAAGTACCTGACGTGGGTTAGGTGTACCTTACTCTTCAGAGTGACATCTTTATTTCTTCCTACTTTAAAGAGGTCTTTTGCAGCAGATTTTCCCAGTGCAGTATGACTTCTGATTTCTTGACTGGTGCGTCTATGAGCGTTGATTGTGGATCCAAGCACAATGAAATCCCTGACCACTTCAACCTTCTCTCCATCGATCGTCATGCTGCTCACTGTAACTAGAATATGGACTATCGAGGCAGTGCTGTAAGGCCTGATGACTGTATGATCATTTCTGAGAGTAGAAAACATGTAAACCTTTCTTAAACTTCTGTATCATCACTGTGAATCTCCATTATTACTCCAAATTGTAACACAGGCAGGCCCTCGGGGCACAAAGCATTACATGACTATAGACTGCCAGAGTTCTTTAATTCTTATCTGCTTTATAGTATTTTCAAGATCCTGCCTTGACGTTAACTATCATTTTTACTCCAATTTACTATACTGGCCACAGAGCACTTATCTATTTGCTATTTCCAATACCATGTGCTTGAAAACTAGGTTAAGTAAGTTTGTTAGAACCACATATGAAACAATGGATAAACTCCAGGGCATATTCTTATCAGTAAAAAGCTCTGGTGGCACAATGGTTAAGAGCTCAGCTGTTAACCAAAAGGTTGGTGGATTGAACCCACCAGTGAGTGGTTCCACAGAAGAAAAGAGCTGGTGCTCGCGTCCCATAAAGATTTAAAAAAAAAAAAAAAAACCTCACTGCCATCGATTCATTCCAGACTCAGAGTGACCCCTCCTTGGATTTCCAAAGCGGTATCTCTACAGAAATAGATTGCTCAACCTTCCTTCTGAGGAATGGCTGGTTGGTTTGAACCGCCAGCCTTCTGGTTAGCGTAGTAGCCTTAGGCACTATGCCACCAGAGCTCCCCCCATCAAGATTGTTGTTGTTGCTGTTATGTGCCGTCGAGTCAGACCCGACTCAGAGCGACCCGTCGGGTTTCCGAGGTGATATCGTTATAGAAGTAGATTGCCCGGTATTCCTTCCGAGGAGTGGCTGGTGGCTTTGAACCGCCAGCTTTCTGGTTAGCAGTCAAGTGCCTTAGGCACTATGTTACCAGAGCTCCTAAACTCACTGCCGTGGAGTTGGACCTGACTCAGAGCAACCCCTCCTTGGGTTTCTGAAGTAGTATCACTACAGAAGTAGATTGCCCAATCTTCCTTCTGAGGAGTGGCTGGTGGGTTTCAGCTTCTAGCCTTCTGGTTAACAGTCAAATGCCTTAGGCACTATGCCACCAGAGCTCCCCCCATAAAGATTATATCCTAGAAAACCCTATGAGGCAGTTCTACTCTGTCCTACGGGGTCTCTATGAGTTCGAATCAACTTGACGGCACACAACAACATTCCTGTCCATGGAGTCCCTGGGTGGTGCAAACAATGGACATGCTCAGCTGGTAACCAAAAAGTTGGAGGTTCGAGTCCACCCAGAGACACCTTGGAAGAAAAGCCTGGCAATCTACGTCCAAATACCAGTCATTTAAACCCTTACAGAGCACCACTCTCTGACACACATGGCATCGCCATGAGTCGGAGTCAACTTGAGGGTACTGGTTTATTCTTAGCAGTCACGCATTTATGTACTTCCAGGGAAAGACCCGCCTATGTCCAGTTAGCAGTGCATTGTCTGTTTACTGGTGCTTGATCTAGGTCTTGTCTTCCTTCATTGATCACAAGTTTTAGGCATAAGCCACGATTCCTCCTTATACTCCCATAGCAGAGCACCTTGATAGATGCTCAAAGAATCTCCACACACTTTTATTGTGTACTTCCTTTATGACTGTGCTTTAGATAGCTTAGGTTCAAAAAAACCAAAAAACAAACTCACTGCTGTTGAGTCAATTCCAACTCATAGCGACCCTTCCTTGGGTTTCCAAGGCCCCTATATTACTCAGCAGTTTAAGTTCAGATGAGTAATATAGTACTAATTTTGACAGGGAAACCAAAAGTTAAGTTTCCTGCCTCTTAGCTTACAACCTGAGTTGTACTCCTTCCAAAGGTATCTTTGCTTTTACCCTGACATGTCCCACAAGCACCTTTCCTGGTTATGATTAAAGCACTTATTCTGACAAGCAGGACAGATGGCAGGAGAAACTACTACTGAGGGTCTGAGAACTGTGAGGAGCTGGGGAAAGGCCAACTGACAGTGGCATCGTTACACAGGCAGCAGATGCTGGGAAGTCGCTCTACATCTCAAAAAAGACGCCTCTCACCCCCACAAACACAAGGGGAAAAATGTACATGAAAACAATTTATCTCCTGTCACCCTTCCTACACTTTAACTTGAATAGGGGCTGTGAAAGGAGGCACAGTGACCTACAACACTATGGCCACTTTACATGTTTTTCAAGCTTGAACTCTCCAACAAAACAGGACTTTCTTTTTTAAGTAGGAACCATTCCTCACTGTATTAATACTTATGTTAGAGGGCTGGGTATGCAAACACTCACTGTATTATCATTTCTGAAAGCGGAAATGAATGCTGCGAAGCCTATTCACTTCAGGTTTGTGGATATTCATACCTCGCAGAGCCACCAGAGATGGTGGAGTTTACATTGCCCGAAGCTATTCATAATGTAGGTAATTCGCAAAATTATAAATTTAAGTGACAAAATATGATTATACATACATGCTTTCTTATTTCTGAGACTGTAGAAAATTGGTGTTCCTGTCTGAGTGAATAAATCAGCTGTGCGATGATTTCAGCTGTAAAAAACTCACTGCCGTCGAGTTGGATCTGACTCATAGCTACACCTCCTTGGATTTCCGAGGTGGTATTCACTATGGAAGTAGATGGCTCAGTATTCCTTCCATTGAGTGGCTGGTGGATTTGAACTACCAGCTTTCTGGTTAGCAGTCAAATGCCTTCGGCACGACGCCACCAGAAATCTTAAACTGAAATAAAAGTGCTTGGAACTGGCCATGGAAGAGAATTTGACCTATGTCGTTTTTCTACTACTGCACTCGCAAAACTGAAAGAAAACACATCTAACAAAACGTTCTGAGTAGAAAATGAAGGCCAGAACCTGGAATTTACTGCTCAGCGAATTCTCTCTCTAGTACCTTTACTGCATTGGCAAGGACAGTTAATGAGCTCACAACATAATCGCTGCTTAACGCTGACTTCCATACCTTCAAGTACCTAGACAAACAAACTGATCACCCAGAGTCCCCATCATCCATTCACAGTGACCCTGATGGTTTTACCTTTTCCCCCAGTTGACCATAAAGCAGTCTATGACATGTACTAGTGTAACAGTCTCAGTAAACAGTAAATACAGAACATTTGAACCATAAGTTCCTTGGGTTAGAACTAAGTTTTTTTTTTTTTTTTTGCCAGAATTACCACTTATGTAATCTTTCCCTATATGGTTACTGAAGCATATTCAAGTCTAGAAATCTGTGAGTTTAGTCCAATTGCTGTGGGTGGCAGAATTAAAACGAAAAGAAGCCAGTTGGGATTTTGTTCTGATGATTCCCAAAGCACTTTAGAACTCCTGTGATGACTTACAGGAGAGGGCGGTCTATATCAGACTGTGCCAGCTGTCAGTCTGTGCCTCCCAGTCCCATGTTCACCCTTCATTGCCTGCTCTTAGACATTGGAGCTGGGCACCGTAAACACTCCTCCCGTGCAGCAAACCTGATGGTAAGCCTTGCCAGCAGAAGAGGCCACAGGGACACTATGGGAGGAAGGCGTTTTCTTTCCTGGCTCCAGAGGGCCTGCCTTTGTTTCTTTTTGCTGCAACCACCCAGCTTTAGGCAGTGCCTGAAGGGGGTCAGAGAGTGATGGGCCTCCCCAGCTGAATGCCCTAGTGACTTCAAGCCCTGCCCTGACTCATTGAACACCTCATCACAGCCCTCCCAATGTGGACACGCTACATCCCAGACCTCATGCTGGGCAGCCAGTGAGCATGTTCCCATTGCCCAAATCCCTTCATGCATCCACCCACCAAACTGAGGCCCCCTGAGCCTGTTCTGTGACTGCCACCTGAACCCAGCTGTAATCTGAAGGAGGGTTTCCTGATTCCTTGGTCAGTGTGGGCTAGCCCGGACAACTCAGCAATCTACTCTGCTATATAAGCGGGCTGCAACTACACCTTCTCCAATGAGGTCTGAATCCCAGCCTTGGAGGGGAAACCCCTCTTTCCAAGCATGTTCCCTTCCTGGGTACTCTTCCTCAGACTATGCAGGTACTGTTTATGAGTTCATTTTTACCTCTTTATGGTTAATCCTCTGTTAATCATTTATTAAACATTTTTTGTTCAAGTTACTGTGTGGTTTCTATCTCATGACTGGGCCATCACTGATACGCATAGTGCAGTCATGTTGCATGTGCATTTTGTGTTCATATTTTCATGACCTCAGGATGCCTGTGCCATTGTGCTAACTTTGAATTAAGAAAGTACAATGTAATTCTGCAGAATTGTAGTACAGTCCTCTTGACTTCTCTTGTTAATTACTGCTCTTTTTAATTTACTGCTCTTCACCACTTTTACTGATCAAGAGCATGAGGTCCTACAGTACAATGTTAAGAAACTGGGTAATAGCAGCTTTACTTACTGCTAAACTAACAAAAAATATAGTCACTGTTTTGATATGAAAGAAGACCTATGCAGACACTTGTAAGTGTTGCCTTGGGGTGCACAGGGCAAGAGATGTTAAACTATTTCTTAGATCTAACTAAGTTCTCATTATAAAGGTAAAGCAAACCAAACTCAGATACTACAACTCTAACGGTTTTTGAAGCCCTGATACCTCCCATAATAATGGTATGCTTCAATAAAACTAAAATACAGGTGCATTTAGGGAAACTGTAATAAGATACACAAAACAATGCTCACTCACCTCCTAGTATGAGGCAGTTCTGTAATGTAATACCATAAAAGTGCTATGAACATCACATTACAATATC
>NW_006921757.1:7242320-7255415 GCF_000298275.1 Orycteropus afer afer | reverse complement strand
AAAAACAAGGCTCCTGGAATAGACTGAGTACCCAATGAGATTTTTCAACAAACAGTTGCAATGCTGGAGGTGCTTGCTCATTTAGGCCAAGAAATGTAGAAGACTGCTATCTGGCCCACTGACTGGAAAACATCAATATATGTGCCCATTCCAAAGAAAAGTGATCCCACAGATTGTGGAAATTATTGAACAATATCACTAATATCACACGCAAGTAAAATCTTGCTGAAGATAATTAAAAAATGGTCGCAGCAGTATATTGAGAGGGAAATTCCAGAAACGCAAGCTGGATTCAGAAGAGGACATGAACTGAGGGGTATTCAGAAGAGGACATGAACTGAGGGGTATCATTGCTGATGTCAGACAGACCTTAGCTGAAAGCAAATATTACCAGAAAGATGTCTACCAGTGCTTTTACTAACTATGCAAAGGCACTCAACTGTGTGGATCATAATAAATATGGATAACATTGAGAAGAATGGAAATTCCAGAACACTTGATTGTCTCATGAGGAACCTATACATAGACCAAGAGGCTGTTGTTCCAATAGAACAAGGGGATAACGCATGGTTTAAAACCAGGAAAGATATATGTCAGGGTTGTATCCTTTCACCATATTTATTAAACTTGTACACTGAGCAAATCTAAGAAGCTGGACTATATGAAGAAGAACACAGCATCAGGGCTGGAGGAAGACTCATTAACAACCTGTGATATGCAGATGACATAGTCTCGATTTCTGAAAGGGAAGAGGACTTGAAGCACTTACTAATGAAGATCAAAGACATTTTATTTGAAAGCGTTTTCTCCCCCTTGCCAAAGGCTGAACTCAATGCTCTAATAATGGACTTTCCTAATCCTCATGAGGACCTATAGGTTTTGTCTTCAGGAAGACCTACAGTTTTTGTCTTCAGGAAGGATTATACTTCAACATAAAGAAAACAAAAATCCTCACAACTGGACCAGTGAGTAACATCATGATAAATGGAGAAAAGAGTGAAGTCTTCAGGTATTTCATTTAACTTGGATCTACAAGTCAACATCTATGGAAGCAGCAGTCAGGAAATCAGATGTCATACTGCACTGGGAAAATCTGAGGCAAAGCCTCTTTAAAGCCATAGGAGGCAAAAATGTCACTTTGAAGGCTAAGGTATCCCTGACCCAACCCACAGTACTTGCAATCACCTCCTATGCATGTGAAAGCTGGACAATGAATAAGGAAGAATGAAGAAGAGTTGATGCTTCTGAATTGTGGTGGTGTTGAAGAATGCTGAAAATAGCATGGACTGAAAGAACAGACAACTATGTCCTGGACAAAGAGCAGCAGAAATGCCCTTTGGAAGTGAGAATGGCCAGATTTCGTCTAATCTACTTTGGTCATGGTGTCAGAAGGAGCCATTCCCTGGAGAGGAATATCATGCTTGGTAAAGTAGAGGGTCAATGAAGAAGGGGAAGGCCCTCAAGGAGATGGATCGACACAATGGCTGCAATGATGGGCTCAAGGACAGCAAGGATGGCATAGGACTGGGCAGTGTTTTGTTCTGTTGTACACACGGTTGTTATGAGGCAGAGCCAACTCAATAGCACCTAACAACAACAAGCAGCATCTTTATTGCACCATTGTAACAACAACACTGTCAGTAAAAACTGAAATCTGTAATACCGTCAGCAAACTGTATTTCCAAAACCTGAAGCGAAAGTGGTTTTTATATGTTTAAATGGTTGAAGAAATCAAAACAATTATATTTAGGGCACATAAAAATTACGTAAAATTAGTATTTTATTGTCTTTGTATTAAAGTCTAAAATCTAACAAACCCAGTGTATATCTCTAGAGCAGACTGAAAGCAGAGCCATAACTCCATCCTAAGTCTTGATATAAGTCTGAAACCCAAGCTGAATTTTAAATGTGCCTTTTCCAGCAGCAGTTTTTCCTCTCTTGTGCTTGACCTTTGTGCTGATATAACTATATACTCTTAAGAAAATATTTTTTTCTTTGTGATCAGGCAGATACGGGATGTCACAGCATGTTCTCAGGGAGTCTTTCCTCTATGGCCAAAAAGATGCATGATGAGATAGCCTATGCCTCAAGGGTCCTGGTGCACAGCAGTATCAACAAACCTTCTTTACAACAGACCCCAGGACAGATATGCTTGAGAAAGCATGTCCCATGACTGTCTTCTGACCATCTCAAAAAATCTGAAAAGCACATATGCTTGCAATTATTTACCTTTAGCCAATCATGTAATCCCAAATATATGTAATCCACCAATCTCCACTAAGTTCCTGCTTTAGTATAACCCACCTCCAACTCCCTGATTGCTTTTCAGCTAATCATAATATTATAGCTTTAGTTCCTGCCTTAGCAGTGTAAGAATGCTTGCTTCTTTGCTGATCTCTGAAGCAGCCCTCTTCATTCTGTGATGTTGGATGTTTTGTAATCCATACCATTCTCTGGACATTCAATAAATCTCTTTGATTTTACTTTTATAGAATGTGTATTTTCAGTCTAGGATGTTTCATTGGCGTAGTTGGCAGGATTCAATGGCTTTCACCTATGGTAGCATCAGAGAGTAAGTGTACTCATAGCACTATTGGTACTAAATCAGAGCCATTTGCACTCAGCTGTCTCCCATCCTCTCAGAATCTATCCCAGATGAGCCCTCTCGAATCCCAACCCTCCTCTTTATTGAGTTTTGACAGCCCTTCAAAATGAAAATTTACTGGAAAGTCCTTTTCACTTTCATTTTCAACCTGTTTTCTGAGCATCACAGCATAGCTGAGTCAAGCTTGACTGGACTGATATTTAGTGGCCAGTATCTGTCAGTACAGCTGAACTTTCTGCTCTATCTTTTCTGTCTCTATACACACTAATTAAGAGAACACACTGGCTTTTGTGCTTTAAAGGAACAAGTTACTATTTGATGAGACAGGGAATGGCACATCCAAGGATCAAGCTAGACCTCTCTCAGATACTCCAACAGTTTAATATGTAAACATTATGGCTCCAGTATCGTCTTAATACAACGAACACTGGCATGTAGTTACCAAGGTTTCTTTAGAGACTGAACTATTAGTTTGGGGCAGTTTTGACTAAGGTAAACTGCTGTTCAAATTAATGGAGAACCTTATAGTTTTTAACTGACACTCTTTCAGCTCTTAACTTCTTATTTGCCCTAAAGAAAAATTCTCTTTCCTTGATATCTTCATTGGTTACCTAAAGACACAGACTCTTGGATTAGATCAATGCTATTAACAGGATTTATAATACTTAATGGTTATTGTCATTATAATTGGAATAATTAAATACTGTATGAAAGTTACTGCCAATGCTTTGACCCACAGAACTAACCTGTTTCCAATGAAGTGACTGATATATATTGATAAAACCTATTCTATCGGTAGACTTGAGCTCTCTCACTCTAAAGGTTTCCTACTTAAATAGCAACCTAGCAGCTCCTCTAATGTGGCCATATTCCATACTAGTCTTTCCCAAAAGATCACTGAAGACTGTGTTCTAAATCTAGGCATGGTGAGCACAATGGATGGTGCCTGGCCATTGAAAAAGGATGGCATCCAGGGTCTTAAAAACTTGCACCAAAGGCAAATGACTATCAGAAAGGTAACTGGAATGAAGAAGTCCATGTGAAAGAAAGAAAACCATACTGTGTGATATCAAAGAATTTCACAGAAATCCTTGATCAAAAAGAGAGAGTGTGTAAGAGTCTACATCTGAGGCATGTGTTCTACAGACTTAGAGCAGCCTGAAAGTGGGGCCTGAACCCCATCTGAAGTCTGGATAGGAGTCTGGATCCCATGCTGAATTTTAACCTTGCCTTTTCCAACAGCCGTTTTTCTCCCCCGTGCTTAACCTTTGTGCTGATATAGCCACATACCCTTAAGGAAATATTTTTGTGAGGGGTGAGGAAGATGCAAGATGTAACAGCCTATTATCAGGGAGTGTTTCCTCTACAGTCAAACAGATGCAGGATGAGATAGAAAAAACTGCTTGAGAAAGCAGTTTTAATACCATGGTCCCAGAAAACAACATCCTGCAATTGTCTTTTGACCATCCCATTAACAATCTGAAAAACACATATGCCTGCGGTTATGTGCCCTTAACCAATCATGTAATCCCATGTACGTTACCCACCAATCCCTGCTAAGCTCCATCTTTAAGATAACCAACCTCCAACTCCCGACAGCCTTTCAGCCAATCATAGTATTGTATGTAGCTTTAGTTCCTGTTTTAACAGCATACGAATGCTTGCTTCTTTGCTCTCTCTGGGGTGGCCATCTTCACTCTGTGATGTTGGACATTTCCAAGTTCAGACCATTCTCTGGACTTTAAGTAAATCTCTTTAAGTTTACTTTTAGAGAATTGTGTGTTTTCACTCTAGAACACCTTTAAATAAAGTTTTATTGGAACATATGACACCCTGTTTTTCATCTATGACTACTTTTGTCTGATAATAGCAGAGCTGAGTTGTTAAGTCAGAGACTGCATGGTTCACAAGGCCTAAAATACATACCATGCAGTCTTTTTCCAAAAAAAAGTTTGTAGACTCTTCTCTAATACATATCAAATTAAATCTGTTATGTTCTCATTATATGGATTTGAATATAGCCAGCATTTCACACTTGATTTTATTATAAGTTACTATGAATCATGAAACTGTAAGATGCTAGCCACCAAAAAGAGTTAAATTTCTTTATTAAATATGTTGTGTTTTGAGTAAATACAAGCCTCTTTTAGATACTTTCTATTGAGGTTGCCACTTACTACAACCTGACAGATAGCTGACAAACAGCTGATAGATAGATAGATACAGACAGAAACAGACAGCCACCATTGAGTTGACTCCAACTAATGGTGACCGTAAGTACAAGATAGTGTAAAATGTTGTACTTCATAAAATGAATTTTTGATTGCTAAGTCCCGTGTCAGCCTCATGATCACTGGCATGTTCAAGTCCATTGCTGTGGCTATTATGCCAATCCCTCTCCTCACAGGCCCTCTACTTCATCAAACTGACATACTCTTCTAGCTATTGAGCCCTCCTGAGAATGACAAACGTTATGGATAACAGGCAAGACACGAAGTATACCTAGATAAGCCTACAGAACTCTGAACAAAGCTTAGAGCCAAAGGCAGAAAGTACGAAAGTTGGGGGCAGGGGGGAACTGAAGCAGGGAGTTTTGCAGGCAAAAGCCTCTGTGTCAATCCATCTTGTTGAGGGTCTTCCCCATTTTTGTTGACCCTCCGCTTTACGAAACATGATACTTTCTCCAGGGAAGGTACCCTTCTGACAACATAACCAGAGTAGGTCAGCCTAAGTCTGGCCATTCTCATTTCCAAGAAGCATACCAGCTGTACTTCTTCCAGGACAGATTTATTAGTTCTTTTAGATGTCCATGGTACTGCTAATACTTTCAGTATTCTGTGCCAACACCACAACTCAAAAGCATCAACTCTTCTTTCATCTTCCTTATTCATTGTCCACCTCCACATGCATAGCAGGCAACTGAAAATACCATGGCTTGGGTTAAGTTCCCCTTAGTCTTCAAGGAGGGATCTTTGCTCTTCAGCACTTGAAAGAGGTCTTCTGCAACAGATTTGCCCAATACAATACATCTTGTGATGTCCTGACTGCTGCTTCTATTGGTGTTGATTGTGGAACCAAGTAATAAGAAGTCTTTGACAATTTCAATCTTTTCTCCATTCATCATGATGCTGCTTATTGGGCCAGTTGTGAAGATTTTTGTTTTCTTTATATTGAGGTGTAATCCATACTGCAGACTGTAGTCTTTAATATTCGTCAGTAAATGCTCCAAGTCATCTATCTGCAGCAAGCAAAGTTGTGTCACCTGCATATCTCAGGTTGTTAACAATCCTTCTTCCAATCCTGATGTCACGTTCTTCTTCATACAGTCCAGCTTCTTGGATTATTTTGCTCAGCATACAGATTGAGTAAGTATGGTGAAAGGATATAATCCTGACACACTCCCTTCCTGATTTTAAACCATGCAGTATTCCCTTATTCTGTTCCAGTGACAGCCTCTGGTCTATGTACAAGTTCCTCAAGAATACAATTAATTGTTCTGGAATTCCCATTCTTCTCAATGTTATCCACAATTTGTTATGATCCACACAATCAAATGCCTTTGCATAGTCAATAAAACACAAGTAAACATCTTTCTGGCATTCTTTGCTTTAAGCCAAGATCCACCTGACATCAGCTATGATATCCCTTAAATCCATGTCTCCTTCTTAATCCAGGTTGCATTTCTGGAAGTTCTGTCAATATACTGCTGCAACTGTTTTCGAATTATCTTCAGTAATAAGTTTACTTGCGTGTGGTATCAATGATATTGTTTGATAATTTCCACATTCTGTGGGATCACCCTTCTTTGGAATGGGTACAAATATGGATCTCTTCCAGTCAGCTGGCCAGGTAGCTGTCTCCCAAATCTCTTGGCCTAGCTGAATGAGTGCCTCTAGCACGGCATCTGTTTGTTGAAACATCTCAATGGGCAATCCATCAATTCCTGGAGCCTTGTTTTTCGCCAATTCCTTTAGTCCAGCTTCGTCTTTTTCCTTCAATACCATTGGTTCTTGATCATATGCCACATCCTGAAATGGATGATCATCTGCCAATTCTTTTTGGTGTAGTGACTCTGTGTATTCCATCCATCTTCTTTTGATGTTTCCTGCATCACTCAATATATTGCCCATGGAATATTTCAATATCGCAATTTGAGGCTTTTTTGTTGTTGTCGCTAGGTGCTGTCAAGTTGGCTCTGACTCATAGCAGCCCTATGTACAACAGAAAGAAACACTGCCCTGTCCTGTGCCAGCCGTAAATAGTTTAAAAAATAAAAAACAAACCAAACCAAACTCTGTGCCACTGAGTCGGTTCCAACTCATAACGACCCCTCCTTGGGTTTCCAAGGCAGTATCCCTAAGGAAATAGATTGCCCCGTCTTCCTTCTGAGGAGTGGCTAGTGGGTTTGAACCGCCAGCTTTCTAGTTAGCAGTCAAATGCCTTAGGCACTATACCACCAGCGCTCCCAAATAGTATACTTCTCCAAAATTCAGTCTTTACCAAGGAGAGAAGCATCTGATGTTCGTATCATAATAATTTCTTAATTGCACAATGCCATTCTATTATAGGAAAGCACAGACTACCCTTTGCCTCTGGGTCCCAGTCTGTAAAACAGGTAGACAAAAACCCACCTTGTATAATGTATATACAATGGTTGGCACAAACTTAGCATGTAAGTGCATAGTAAGTTACTTTTTTAAGATACATTCAAAAAGTCTCATTACTGTGAATGAAAAGGTAGTAAAATTCAGTAATAAAATTTTAAATTAGGTACACAGAGTCTCTCTCTTCTTCCCCTTCTCCCATTGGATGGCTTTACTACACGAGTACCCCCAGACGGTGCTTCTCAGCACACAAATCTCTCGCAGACATTGCTAAAATTCAGATACTTCTGCAGGCTTGGGGTGGGGCCACAGATGGAATTTCTAACAAGATCTAGTGATGCTCATGCTGCCCGTCCATGGATTTGAGTAGCAAATTTCTATAATTAGTTACAGAAAGCAATTTCCTGCAATTAGGTCTATTTTGGTTGCAAGAGACAGAGACTCAACTGAGAGTTCACTCAAAAAATTTAAGAAAATACTGTGAAACCTGTCAGAGCCAAAACTCGACAGGGCTACCTTGTTTTTCTGGGTCTTGCAAGTTTTCCACCTTCGACTGCATGCAATCTTACCACTTTGCTGTTGCTCTCTGTTGTTGTTGTTATGTGCTGTCGAGTCGGGCCCAACTCATAGTGACCCCTCCTTGGGTTTCCGAGGCAGTATCACTACGGAAGTAGATTGCCCCATCTTCCTTCCGAGGAGTGGCTGGTGGGTTTGAACCGCCAGCCTTCTGGTTAGCAGTCAAGTGCCTTAGCCACTATGCTACCAGAGCGTTTTCCTTCTCTGACAGGTTTCCGTCTTACATAGGCTCCGGCTTTCACAGATCTTACTGGACGTGACCTGGAAGAGACTGAACTCTGAAGCTGGGTCTCTGAGAAAGAGCCTCTCTTTTCTGCTCTGCGCCTGCTCCACACTCTTCTCCCCTGTCTGACCAGGACCCTCACCATCTATTCCAGTAGGTCAACATCAGACTTGGGGAGAGGCTGTTCTGTGTTTTTAGAAAGCTCTCTGGGGGCTCTGCTGCACTCCACTCAGCAGAGAGCCCCAGTTCCCCACTCAGGCGTTCCCAAGCACAGTAATTTGCACTTGTAAAAAGTATCAGCTTGTTTGCCCCGTCTCAGTCTCAAAGTATCCTTCAGCTCTGGAGTCAAATAAATGATTTACTCTTAAGTTTCCTGATTCCTGAAGGAGTAACACCCATTATTTAACATAAAAGATAGAAAATAATAATGAACAAAGACAAAGATGATATACAGACCTAAGTGTTTCCATGTAATGCATCATTTAATTCTCACAACAATCACTGAAGGTAAATATTTTTATCATCTCCATTTTACTGATGAGGAAACTCAAATCCAGGGAAGTTAAGAAGTTTGTGCAAAGTCACATGGCTAGCAGGAGCTAAGGTCTTATTTAATTTTAATGGTCATATTCATAACCACTACACCTTGAAACAGCTTTCATGCAGGTGTTGGCCAATGTCTGAGATTGTGTGTTTTCCCAAAGCTTTGCTAGCAAAGAATATAATTAAACACTTGATTTCCGTCAATCTGACAAATGAGAAATGATACCTCATGGTCATTTTAATTTCACTCAAGATAGAGGACATTTTCATATGCTTAAGGGCATTTGCATTTTCTTTTCTTTGAACTGTGTGTTCATACCTATTGTCTTTTCTTTTACTATTGGGTTATCACTCTTTTTTTCCTAAGTTTTTGGGAGTTCTTTACAAATCAAGATTACTCCTAAATCTTAAATAGGTTGCAAATTTCTCCCTAGTTTGTCTGATTATTTTGACTTTGCTCATGATGTTTCTGCCATGCAAATGTATTAATATCTTCTTTGAACTATTTCTGGATTCGAATCATGTGTATAAAAGTTTTCCCCACATTTATTTGCTTATGCTATTCATTTTTTTATATTTTGAATTTATTCTGAATTTGGAATTTATTCTGGTGTACCAAGTGAAGAAGAAGTCTAATTTTATCTTTTTCCATGTGACTATATAGTTGTTGTAAGACTGTTTCTTAAGAAGTCAAATCTTTTCCTCATGGATTTGAGATGCCACCTATTTTACATATTAAATTTCTGACCAATGAAACAAAAGAGAGAATGGAGACATAATCCAATGGTCAAAAACTGTAAGTAATCCAGATATTCTTTGATGGTTGGTTTAAAGTTCAAACAGAAAAATAAACAGCAAGAACAGCCAGGACAAATGGTGTAACTAGGGAAGGGAGCTGTCCAACCCTGGTGTTCTTGTTAGTTGCCATCAAGTCAGCTCCAATTCATGTTGAAAATGTGTTGTAAAATCTCTACTATAAGAAACTGTGGCAAAGTTATGAATATGTTTACTCTTGACCCAGAAATCCCATCTCTAGTATATCACAAAACATCCTGGCAAAAATGCAAAATGACTCAAATACAAGAATAGCATGCAGGATTTATAAAAGCAAATAAACTATAGTTCATCCATTCAATGCAATAAGAACGATCTCTGTGATCTCTATATAGATCACACCCTGAGTGGCACAAACTGTAAACACACTCAGATGCTATTCCAAAGGTTGGAGGTTCAAGTCCACCCAAAAGCACCTTGAAAGGAAGGCCTGGCAATCTAATTCTGAAAAATCAACCATTGAAAAGCCTACAGAACACAATTCTATTTTGACACACATGGAGTCGCCATCAGTGGGAATCCACTCAGCGGCCATAATTTTTTTTTTTTTTTAATAGAGTTATTTGTGAGAAAACTACTAAATGGAAAAGTATAATACAGAATAATGTTTCAATATGAAACCTTATTCATGAATGCCTGGGGGGTAAGAAAATTAAGATGGATATAAAATGTATTTCTAAACAACAGAAGGACAAATAAAAGGCCAGAAAATTGGAGCTGAAAAACATGTAAAGCTTTTAGCCAATGAATGCTCTATTTCAGCTAAATTCCATAGAAAAAACTACACCTCCAACGCCAATCATGCCAGCAAAGGCCAAGTGGGAACCTAGAATTCCATCCACTCAAGGCTGTAAGGAGATGCCCCAACACACCCTGCCTGATGGGTGTCAGAGAAGGCCAAGCGGGCAGCCAGGACTATCATTTCCATGGGCAGTAATAAAGCCCCCTTCCCAGGCCAGTAGAGACCACATGGAGAGCCTGAACTCCAGGCCACATTCAGGAACACAGCACCCTTCTGTATTCTCAATGAGGTGGTAGCAAAGGCTCTCTAATAGAGGGTAAGAACTTTCACCATCACCCAGCAAGAACCAGGCCACTGGCACCATATCATCGGTGGAAAGGGTGAACGGAACTCCACCCAGCAGCATCAGGGCGCTCCTCCCCCCTGGATGT
Organism: Orycteropus afer afer; assembly: GCF_000298275.1. Classification (NCBI taxonomy): domain Eukaryota; kingdom Metazoa; phylum Chordata; class Mammalia; order Tubulidentata; family Orycteropodidae; genus Orycteropus; species Orycteropus afer. Next base: position 7,244,857 of record NW_006921757.1, on the reverse strand, counting down.
GAATGGAAGTGAAGAACATCAATGTTCATATCTCCACCTAGCAACAGTGAAGCAGGACTCCCTTTTCTCCGACAGGAGCAGTGTTCAAAAAGAAAACCAACTAGAAGCAAAGGTGTAAATAACATCCAGTCTCATAACATATGACCAGAATAACCAGATTTCAACTGAGTATCTTTCATCACAACCAAGATCCAGGAAGAGTTCAAACTGAATGAAAACAGACAATCGATAAACAGCAACATTAAGATGACAGAGATAACAGAATTACTTGACAATGATTTTTAAAACAGCCACAATAAAATGCTTCAAGTAACAATTATGAATATACTTATAACAAATGAAAAAATAGTAAGTCTTAGCAAGAAAAAACAAATCAAATTCATTGTTACCTAGTCAACTCTGACTCATAGTGATCCCTACAGGGCAGAGTAGAACTGCCCCACAGGGTTTCCAAGATTGTAAATCTTTGTGGAAGCAGCCTGCCTTGTCTTTCTCCTGTGCAGCAGCTGGTGGGTTTGCACTGCCGCCGTTCTGAAAGCTGAATGCTTTAACCACTACGCCACCAGTGCTCCTTTCAGCAAGAAAATAAAAGATATAAAGAAAAACCAAATAAAAATTTTAGAAATGAAAAATATACTAACAAAGATAATAAAACATAATGTATGGGAATGGAGAATGGAGGAGATAAAAGGGGGGAAAAAAAAAATCAGTAAACCACACGAGGAATTAACAAAATTACCCAATCTGGATAACACAAAATAAAAAGACTTAAAAAATAACAAAAAAATGAAGAAAGCACCTGAGACCAGTGGCACTACAATAAAAGATCCAAGTTTTATATCAATGAAGTCACAGAAAGATAGAAGAAATAGTGGGTCTGAAAAAAATGTTCAAAGAAGTAATAGTTGGATCCTTCTCGAATTAACAAGAGACATAAACCTACATATTCAACGGAGTAAGCAAACTGCAAGCAAGATAAATCCAAAGAAACCCATGCTGAGACATAATTAACTTTTGCAATCTAAAGACAAAGAAAAAAAAATTTTGAAAGCAGTGTGTGTGGGGGGGTGACACCTTGTCTATAAGGGAAAAACAATTAGATCAATGGATTTATCAGAAACCAAGGAAGTCAAAAGTAAATGGCAAAATATTATTCCAGTATTGAAAGAAAGGAACTGTTAACCTATAATCCTACATCCAGCAAAAATATCCTTCAAGACTAAAGGAGAATCAAGACTTCCTCAGATAAAGAAAAACTAGAGATTTGTTGCCAGCACACTAGCCATAAATGAACAGCTAACGTTTAAGTCTTCTAAACAAACCACTATTTTAAAAAAGAACCTAGGAACATCATGAAAGAAGAACGAACACAAACAAACATATGGGTATTCCTGAATCTTCTAAATTATATTCGTCACTGAAATAAAAATGACAACAGTGTCTGGTGTGGTTCTAAATGTATGTGGAGAAGATATTCAAAATAGTTTTAAGTGGGGAAAAGCTTCAGGACCTAAATGGAGTAGTTTCTAAACTTCACTCAAACTGGTAAAAGGATGATACAAATGGCCTGTGATTAGTTATGTATATATATAAGGAAATACTTAGGACAAGCTCTAAAAAGCTATAAAGAGAGAGATACTCAAAAATACTATGGATAAATCAAAATGGAATTCTAAAATATGTTCAAGAAAGCCACAGGAAGGCAAGAAAAAGAAATAAAAAGTAAGCAAACAAAAAATAAAATGACACATTGAAGCCCTAATATATAATCATATTGAATGTAAGTGGTCGAAATACATCGATTCAAAAACAGAGTTTGGAAGAGTGGAATGAAAACCATAGCCCAGCTGTATAATGCTTACAAGCAACTTACTTCAAATATAATAATATAATCTGATTAAAGGTAAATTTAAGAAAGAAGATCTATTATTCACACATTAATGCAAGGGCAGCAGGAGTGACTGTATTAAAATCAGAAAACGCAGACTTCAGAGCAAAGAAAATTACCATAGGCAGAGAGGGATATTACATTATGATCAAAGGATCAATCCACCAAGAAGACATGGTCAACCAAAATGTGTATGTATAAAAAACAGAAAAACATGCGAAGCAAACAAAATCACAGAACTGAAAAAAAGTATCTACAAATACATATACATATTGATAATTATTGGTATGTTAGAGCTATAGTCTACTACGTTATTACTTGTTTAATCTGGCTCTTGTTCCTCTTTCTCTTCTTTTGTCCTCCTTTCGATTACTTGAACACTTTTAGAACTCCATCTTATTTAAACTTTGATTACATCTCTTTGTATGGTTTCCGTAATGGTTGCTCTGGGTATCATTGTATGTGTGAGTTATAATGGTCTACTGGTATGAATATTTTACCACCAATAGTGGAATCTCACTTTCACATAGCTCCTTTTACCTTCTCACTTTTTTTTTTTTTTTAATTTTATTTTGATTTGGGTGAAGATTTAGAGAGTAAATTCACTTTTCATACAGCAGTTCACATATATTTTGTCTCATGTCATTGA
>NW_006921757.1:7237114-7240875 GCF_000298275.1 Orycteropus afer afer | reverse complement strand
ACTGCTTTCCACAATGGTTGTACCATTTTACAGTCCCACCAGCAGTGTATGAGAGTCCCAATCTCTCCACAACCTCGCCAGCATTTGTTATTTACCTTCTCACTTTTAAATAACATTGTCTTGAATATTACATGGTATTATAATTTTTGTTTCAATCATCAAATACAAATTATAAAGTCATGAAGAATAGTCCATTGTAAGTAAACATATTTCTGCTCTTTCCTTTGTTCCTACTTCCTTCATGATGCTCCAAGACTTCTTCTTTCACCATTTACTTCCTGTTTAAAGAACTTTCTCTAGCTAGTATACGTCTACTTGCAAACAAAACAAAACAAAACAAAAACACTATTAGTTTTTCTGCATCTGAGAGTATTTTTTAGTTCCCTTTCTTTCCCGAGCAACAGTATCATAGGATATAAAATTTGCAGTTGACAGTTCTGTTCTTTCAGTTCTTGAAGTCACAGGTTGAACAACGCTAGGTTGGGTTAGTCTTCTGTTGGGTGGGGGGACACCAATGCCCTGTCTCTTGTGCCATTTTCCAGGGTTTAGAGGTGTACTTAGTGAAAAGGAGCAGGGAAGAAGAGGTCTATACTACCTTTTCTGGACCTAAAGTGTGCAAATATTTTAAATAATTTAAAAAGCATCATTAAATTTTAAAATGTCTCTTCATCTCTAAACCAACATTCTAAAAAGTAAACTCAGACACCAGGTATGATGATGATGTTATTCTGTTCTTCCTCAAGAAGGGACAACCCAGCAGAGTTCTGGTTTTCAGCCAGGCCCGGATGTGGTCAGCCTGAGGGCTATTATAATAGGAGCACGTAGGTGGTAGCACAGTGCCTAAGGCACCTGACTGCGAACCAGAAGGCTGGCGGTTCAAACCCACCAGCCACTCCTCAGAAGGAAGATGGGGCAATCTACTTCCGTAGTGATATCGCCTCGAAAACCCAAGGAGGGGTCGCTATGAGTCGGGTCCAACTCAACAGCACATAAAAACAACAACCACAAGTATTCTCTTGGTCATCAAAGAGCACTGTCCTCCACTCTCTACCCTGGTCATTTCTACTCAGCACAATTTACGGTGATGAATAAAATTTATACTGCCTGCAATAATCAATTCTAACATGTTTTATTTTTCCTTCAACACGAAGGTAAAACAGAGAACCCAGAAGAACAACTCAGAGATTTCCTTCCCTTGGAGGAAGAGACACTAGACCAATTTTGTTAACAAATGTGTTTGACAGAGAGAAGAAAAATTCTGTGGATAGCATTACAAGACCAAGCTCCTATGCATATCAAAGCCACACTTAACACAAAAACTTTTTATTTATCCTATGCAATAAAGAAACAATGAATATTACAATAAACTGGTAATAGATTCAGCTCTCTTTCTTTTGTATCATATGAAGGATGCATTACCTAAAGGTTTTGATGGGAAAGCTTTTGGTATAGTTCAATCATTATGTAAAGAGTCTACTTCACTCCTAAGTAACCTTAAGCCATCAGCTTCCATGTCTTCAAACATGTATTTTAGAGTCATTTTTAAAACATAACTTAAAAGGAGTCATTTAAGAAAACAATGACTCTACCAGAAAAGATGAAACCTATACATTTAAAAATTTGTTTTTAAAAATCCTCAGTAACAGCAATCTTCTTCTACGCAGCCTCAAAGAGAGCTTTGTATTCTCAATAGTTGCCAATCAAATAATTATAATTCATTGAGGCCAACCCTATTCAAAATAGCACAAGAGCAGCAACCATTCCAAACACTGTGTGACATGCAGTAAGAAAAGAAAGGACAAAACTAACACTTATGTATTTATAAAATGAGGTGTAGTATACAACTGTCCATTGTATTTCACAGCAGTGATCGGAGTAAAAATAGCACAGGTAAGAACAACTAGCCCCATTTCGAGGTGAAAAAAACTCATGATTTGCCCAGCGTTCAAAGAGGTTAGCTGACTTACCAGCATTCAAACTCAGCCAGGCAGTCTCCAGCATCTGCGGTCTTAACCAAACACTACACTGCAGAACACACCCCCAGGAAACCACCAAAGGAGTATGTTTCTACTGTGAGCTAAAGAGGCAGAATGAATGCAAAATCCATGAAATAAGGACTCGGTTTTTATGTGAATAAGCACAAATCAATGCATTGCACTCACTGACACCGCCAGAGAAAAAGCATGAAATCAATTCAAGCTTCCGATTCCGACCCTGCCAAAATTAAATGATGCAAATGTCACTGATTTCAAAGGGAAGCCTGCAAAGAAGACAATCATGAAGAATATGCAACAATTTTAAAAGCAAACAGCAAACTAAACTAAGAAAAAAAAATTAACTGCTTCCATTTACAGTGCATTAGCAAAGGACAAACAAAAGAGAGAGGCACAATAGATCTTTTTCAATTATTTGCATTTTTCAACTTGTAATAATTACGAAAACATTGCAACTAGAAACTGGGGTATCTTCAATTTTCTATATAGTAGGATATTCAGAAAACTAACGACAAAAGCAAACAGATTATTCATAAAGCAAATAATTGTTAGACTGCAAAACTATCAATGGGCTAAAAATAGTTTTAAGCCCAGTAACTATCTCTTCAGTTTTAAAATTACCTTATTCCATTTAATTAAAATAAAAAACTTATTTGATGCTTCCCTTTTGTAAATTCTAGCATAAAACTACGAAACTCAAAAAAGGCACTTAAAAAATGCCACCATTAAAGGAAAGCAATCAGGATTTTCAATGAAGAGAACTTATGGTAACAGTAAACAGAAGAACCAGAAGATTTATGTGAAACTGAAAGAAAAGTCCAAAATCTTGTTCTTGTTGTTTGAATGGAGAAAGCAATATTTGAGGGCCTTAGGGAGCTCTGGTGGCGTAGTGCCTAAGGCATTTGACTGCTAACCAGAAGGCTGGTGATTCAAACCCAGCAGCCACTCCTCAGAAGGAAGTTGAGCAATCTCCTTCTGTAGACACATCACCTCGGAAACCCAAGGAGGGGTCCCTGTGAGTGGGATTCGACTGGACGCCAGTGAGTTTGGGTTTTTTTTGGTTAGTACTATGCTATTCAAAGAGTAATTTACAAATGGTCAAACTGTGTAAAGAAAGGGCTACCATGAAAACTCAATGACCAACTAGAAAGCCAACCTTCTGCCCTTTTCCTTGTTCCCCTTGATATATGATCGAAAGGGGCTATTAGTAATCAGCTCCTCTTTTTATTGCAAAACTTAAGTCCAATGTCACACCATTAAGTGAGATTTAACTGTCTCAGATTCGTATTACATCATTTCCTCAAGCAACAGAATGTGATTGGCCATTACTGGCCCTTTTTTTTTTTTTTCCTTTTCTTTTCCCCTCCTAACAGAACACAAATATAACCATATGTCACTTGTATCATGAAGAAGAGAAACATGCTTAAACAATATCTTCAATTAAAAACATTTTCACCATAAATTATTTGCATTTCAATAGGAGGTATATGTTGTTGTTGTTGTTGTTGTTATGTGCTGCGGAGTCGGCGACCCCTCCTTGGGTTTCCAAGGCAGTATCACTACATTGCCCCATCTTCCTTCTGAGGAGTGGCTGGTAGGTTTGAACCGCCAGCCTTCTGGTTAGCAGTCAAGTGCCTTAGGCACTACGCTACCAGAGCGCCTGTTGTTGTTGTTCTATGCCGTAGAGTCATCCCCGACTCATAGCGACCCCTCCTTGGGTTTACGAGTCAGTATCACTACGGAAGTAGGATTGCCCAACCTTCCTTC
>NW_006921757.1:7235964-7236964 GCF_000298275.1 Orycteropus afer afer | reverse complement strand
TAGCAACCATTAGCAAGTTAGGTGAATGCAGGCAGTATCACTACGGAAGTAGGATTGCCCAACCTTCCTTCCCAGGAGTGGCTGGTGGGTTTGAACCGCCAGCTGTCTGGTTAGCAGGCAACTGTCTTAGCCGCTATGCTACCAGAGCTCCCAGGAGGTATACAGGAGGTCGCATTTCAATAGGAGGTATATAGATAAAACTCCTTTTCAAAAGAAAGGGCCTGAGCTCTGGGAATTATATGCACAAATGGGGGAGTTCTTGATCAACTGCTCCTGGGAGTTGTTTTACATTTAGCCCCTGGAATTGCTGCCAGTAAAACTTCAAGCACATAAACCTCATTCCTAACTTTCCATCTCAGTAGAGGCCAAACCCTGAATTTGTGAAGGGGGAAAAAAAAAAAAGTCAGGACTGGAGGAAGAGGCGGATAGGAGGTTGTCACACGGAAAAAAAAATCATAAACTAGAGTTCCATTCTCAAGTGAAAAAATAAGGGCAGAAGTTTGCAATAATTTATGACACCTTTCCCTTTTGCAAATTAATGAAAATCTTGTCTAGAAAAAGGGGAATGCTAATTTAGAGTGAAAGGAAACCTGCATTTCAACACTCCAAAAAGAAGACAGGAATGGTCCCATTCTGATTAGAAAATGTGAACACAACCTAAATTATGCTATGAAATACTCTGAATTTATGTGTATATGTTTACCTGTATGTGTCTATTTCATTCACTCTACAATAACTCAAAAATCTAATGAGTACCTATTATGTGCCAAGCACTGTGAAGATACATAAATGGAAAGCCGAAGCTCCTGGGAGTGCAAAGAGTTAATGTGCTTACCTGCTAACACCAAGGCTACAGGTTCAAGTCCATCCACCCACAGCCACCTCAGAAGGAGGCCTGGCAATCTACTTCAGAAAAATCAGCCCCTGAAACCCTACAAAGCACAGTTCTACTTTACTCACATGGTCACATAAGTCAAAGTCAACTTGAGAACAACTGTTT
>NW_006921757.1:7232811-7233764 GCF_000298275.1 Orycteropus afer afer | reverse complement strand
GACACAGGAAAGATCAGGAGGCACTTTTCTATTAGCAGGCAGGCCTTAATTATCTATGTCAGCAAATTAGTCATAACTTATAGGAACTAAAACACATAGTGCAGCTGTATTATTTTCATAAATCTTAGATTAGCTGTAGAAAATCCCTTAAGTGTTCAAATGCAACTTACCTTTGGTTATACATTTTGGCAAAACAAGAGACAAAGATGAAGACAACCTCTTGGAAGATCTAGATCCTTTATTAGCTCTACTTGTAATTTTAAGAAGTGGCACGACTATAATTAACATTTATGTTTGGTATTATTAAATGATTTACAATTCAGACTATATTTTATTTCCTTTGCTGGCCAAGAATTTAAAATACTTACTACATGCAGACAGACACAGGTATGCATGGATCATGCATATCTTATTTGTGTATAAAACTCAACAACCACTATAAACAGAGAAGTTAAATGTTTGCATTGCTGCTTCACTGTAATCAGCACTGTAATTTCTAGCCAATTATGTCACACTTTATCTAATAGATGATTACCAATCTGACACAAGGGCTTGACAAAATAATCTATACCTTATCGTTCCCACCACAGAACTGTTTGAATGTAATGAAGATAAAACAAACATTTGTTCTGTGGGTACTGTGATTTTATGACCTAAAATTAAAAATGCCTCAGTGTACCAACTTGCACAAATCTAAATTAAACATTTTCACCAACATTTAAAGTCAGGGAAATGCTTTAAGAAAAGGTATAAAAATAAATAAGTGTGATAAAAAAAGAAAATAAAAATATATACTAGGAACATTTTTCAATGTTTCTAGCATAGTAAAACTAAAAAGGAAAACACTCTCTACTTTATTACTGAGAGAAAAAGGATCCAATATAAAAATCCTATTTGGATCATACCACACCTATTTTAATGTCATCAAATTTCTCTTGGCACATTATCGTCAT
>NW_006921757.1:7230176-7231236 GCF_000298275.1 Orycteropus afer afer | reverse complement strand
ACTATGGGATGACATCAAGAACGTCATGCATGAAGAAAGCAAAAGGGCATTAAAAAGACAGGAAAGGAAGAAAAGTCCAAAATGGATGTCAGAAGAGACTCTGAAACTTGCCCTTCAATGGAGAGTAACTAAAGCAAATGGAAGAAATAACAAGATAAAAGAGCTGAACAGAAGATTTCAAAGAGCAGCTTGAGAAGACAAAGTTAAATATTTTAATGAAATGTGCAAAGACCTGGAATTAGAAAACCAAAAAGGAAGAACACCCTCAGCATTTCTCAAGTTGAAAGAACTGAGGAAAAAAATTAAGCCTCCAGATGCAATATTGAAAGATTCTTTGGTCAAAATACTGAAGGATGCAGGAAACGTCAAAAGAAGATGGAAGGAATACACAGTCACTGTACCCAAAACAATTGGTCAATGTTCATCAATTTCAGGAGGTAGCATATGATCAAGAACCAATGGTATTGAAGGAAGAAATCAGAGCTGCACTGAAGGAAGTGGCAAAAAACAAGGCTTTAGGAATTGACAGAATACGCACTGAGATGTTTCAACAAATGGATACCGTGCTGGAGGCGCTTACTCAGCTATGCCAAGAAATTTGGAAGGCAGTTACCTGGCAACTGACTGGAAAAGATCCATATTTGTACCCATTCCAAAGAAAGGTGATTACACAGAATGTGGAAATCATTTAATAATATCATTAATATCACATATAAGCAAAATCTTACTGACAATTCAAACACGGTTGCAGCAGTATGTTGAGGGAACTTCAAGAAATGCAAGCTGGATTCAGAAGAGACGTGGAATGAGAAATATCATTTCTGATGTCATATGCATCTTGGCTGAAAACAAAGAATACCAGAAAGATGTTTACTTGTGTTTTATTGACTAAGCAAAAGCATTTGATTGTGTGGATCATCAATTCCAGAACACTCACTAGTGCCCATGAGGAACCTGTACATAGACTAGGAGGCTGTCATTCGAATAGAACAAGGGGATAATGCATAGTTTGAAATCAGGAAAGGAGTGTATCAGGGTCATATCCTCTCACTACACTTAT
>NW_006921757.1:7225146-7229271 GCF_000298275.1 Orycteropus afer afer | reverse complement strand
AGTCGGAGGCAAGGGCACCTAACAACAACAGAGCAACTTTATTAGGCACATGGTAGGAAAAAATATTGCCTAATGACATGTAAGGTGAAGAGAAAGAAAGTTATAGAACTTCATTACATATTTATCTGCTACAGTGGAGAAAGGTTATCAAAGTGGCATACAACTGATTCATTTAAAAAGGAATGTAACCAGTTTCATCATTCCACTATTTTGACCTATAAAGTGTCACTGCCTACTGTCAAAAAGCTAAAACCAAACTCTGGAATCTGAGGATACCAGACCAAACAAAAAGAGAGACTACAACTTGACATGTACCAACACTTAATGTCACCTGGTTCTACCAAGTGAAGGCACCCAAAGACATCTAGGCTGCAAGGCAAACTAACTCAGACCTAGTAAACTGCCTCCTTCAACTAACTGTGTATGATCCTGTTCTAGACAAATCAGTTTTATCAACTCACTTGGAAATCCTGATCAAAAACTCCGACTTTCAGCATGATCAGATGTCTGATCCTACATAGGGGCTTAGTTTGATTCATCAGGGAAACTCAAGGGCCAGGCTAGTCCATCCAAGTGCCTGGATCACAGTCCTCTGTGATCTAACTCTACACTATTACTCTTGCATTCCCAATCTTGGTGAAATCCACCAATGTCCACCCAGTCACTCAAAATCAAAACGTGAAAGGCATAGTAAATACCTATATTCTCCTCACCCTCATTTAATCCATGATCAAATCCTTTTGGGTTTCCCAAGACAGTTCTCTCCATTCACCTACTCAGCCACTCCCTAGTTCAAGTTGGCATATTTTACTGGGACTTTGCATGCCACACAACTGCCTTCCTCTAACCGAACCTCTTTGTGGCTGTCCAGAACAATCTTTACACTTGTCTGATCCTGTTGTTTCCTCTTTTAAACCCTTCATTAGGTCTCAACTCTACAGAATAAAGACCAACTCCTTGGAAACCCATGCAAGGCTCTGTACATCCAGCTGCTGCCTCTCTGCCAAGTTTTCTCTCTTGCCATTCTCCTTTCCCAAAGCCTCCCCCAAACTATTTCATATCTTGGTGCCTTTACACAGCTGGTACCTTCTGCTCTGAATTTACCTCATCCCTTATTCCCTACCATGTACCTAAAAGTTAATCATCAAATCAATTTTCAAGATATTGCTCCAGTTCCAGTTCCTTCAATTTTTTTTTTTTTAAATTGTGGTAAAAATATACACAACAAAACCTTTATCAGTTCCATAAATTGTACATAGAATTCAGTGTCACTGATCACACTGATGATTCTTCCTTTTCCAAATTATTCTATCACCATTAACATAAACGCAATGCCCCCAAACAAAAACTCCCCTACTTCCCTCCCTCTCACCTGGTAAGCACAGTCATCTCTGGTTTCTATATATTTCTTGCAGAGGGTCAGTGACAAAGGAGAAAACCCTCAACAAGATGGACTGACACAGTGGCGATGCTGGGCTCAAGCAGCACAACTGTGAGGATGGTGCGGGACCGGGCAATGTCTCGTTCTGTTGTTCACAGGGTCACTGCGAGTCAAAACCAACTCGATGGCACCTAATGACACCAAAAACATGTACTCGCTTCATTCATATAAGTGAAATCATATAGTATCTGTCCTCCTGAAACAGATTTATTTCTCTCAGCATCATGTTTTCTAGGTTCACTCACATTGTTGGGAGCTCTGGTGATGCAGTGCCCAAGGCATTTGACTGCTAACCAGGAGGGTGGCAGTTCAAACCCACCAGCCTCTCCAGGGAAGGAAGATGAGGCGACCTAATTCTGTAAAGATTTACCTCCTTGGAAACCCAGCAGGGGTCGCTATGAGTTGGAATCAACTTGACGGAAGTGAATGTGGTTTTTGGTTTTATTCACATTGCAGCACATATCACATCTTCATTTCTCTTCATGGTGGGCTAATTTTCCACTTTAAGTCTTCCTTCACTTTCTTTACTTCACTTCCTTTCTAGGAGGAATTAGGAACAACTAATTCTAGGCAGTCTGTGGGTAGTTCAGGTAATAACTGGTCAATTTCAAGGCCGCAGGGTAGCCACATGAGGAAGCAGGATACACTAGACTGCAGCACCAGAAAGGGGACAACCAGGAGAAGCAGATGGGAAAGGTTCTATGACCCCAGATGGAAAAGTAGTCTGACTACATCTGTTTCTGAGAGTTCCTGAGTCAAGCCCCTGGTGAGGCCTGCCTGTCACCCCGCCGCTGAGTGCTATGAGACGCTTCCTTTAGAATGAATCACTGTTCCTTCCTTAGCTCCCTCAAATAGGTGTTTATTATTCACAGCTGAAAGAATCTTCACTGGGACCTCTTCAGTCCAACTTTACCTAGTGACTGCAATATTGGGCTGAATGAAGGATCAAACGAGAGAGAAAGAGAGAGAGAGATTATGAATGGACACAGGCCCAAGGTAAATTAGGGGGTACCTTGCTAGTGCAGTGGTTAAAGCATGGCTGCTACCAAAAGGTCAGCAGTGCAAACCCAGCCACTCTTCAGGGGAAAGATGAGACAGTATTCTTCCAAAAATATTTACAGCCTTGGAGACCCTGTAAGGCAGTTCTACTCTGTCCGACAGGGTCACTATTAGTTGGAATAGACTCAACGGCAATGGGTTTGGGTTGGAGTTAACCTAAAATACAAACTCTGTGTGTCTGAGTTGGAGAGTTAAAGGGTGTACATCACACTTTGTGAGTAGTGATTGGGGTCTTAAAAGCTTGTGAGAGGCCATTTAAGGTGGAACTACTGGTCCCTCTTGGTCTAGAGCAAAGAAGGGTGAAAAAAAAAAAAAAAATCAAAGACACGTGGCAACAATTAGCCCAAGGGACTAGCAGACCACGTGAACCTCAGCCTCCATGACCCTGAGAGCAGAACAAGACAGTGCCTGGCTGTCACCACTGGCCAGTTTGAAAGGGATCACAATAGGTCTGGACAAAGTGGGAGAAACATGTGGGAAAAACTCAAAATAACAAAATAGGCCACACTATGCGGTCTGAAAGAAACTGGTGGAACCCTCAAGGCTATGGCCTTTAGTCATCCTTCAAGCCTGAAAATGAGCTCACATTTCTATGGCTCAATTTTCAGCCAAACAACAGACATGCCTATGAGGTGAATGATAACACCAGAGAGGTACTCACTCTTTAGAACAATCCACCGTACGACTATCAAAAGGGCAGCCTTTGCCCCAGGATGAAGCTCAGGAGGCAGGCATGGATAGGGACGAAGGGCAAGTGGAACCAGTAAACACAGGGAGGAAGTGGGGAAAATGTGGTTACGTTGTGGGGCCTGCGTTCAATGTCACAAAACCAAACGGGTATGAACAGTTGTTTGGAAAACCAACTTGCTGTGTAAACTTTCACTCAAATCACAACGAAAAGTTTAAAAAGAGAGAGAAAGAAAGCTCAAGAAGAATAGAAGTAGAAAGAGCCAAGATCATAAACACAGTAGCATTTGCAAAAGGTCAGAATAAAGCCAAAGACTGATACAGAAAATGTGTTCAAATGTGAAAAGACGAGACTAGAGTTCAAGAAACTAAAGTTTTGGAGAGGTTAAAGAAACTTCTCTAGCAGGCCAGGGTTCATGCTGGTTTCAGATTTAGTATGCAATCTACCTACTGCATCTGGCTGACAGTAAAGCTCCACCATGAAGTCCCAGTAATACATGTGTGATTATAGTGCTCAAAAAGACAGCTATACAGAGAGTCTATGGTGCAGCTGTTACTCCTGGCCAACCACAATTCTACCAAAGTTCTACTGTTGATGCCAACTGAAAGAATAACACTATAAATACAGATGTTACTAAAAACTTAACAATACATAGCAAAAGAAGAGAGGAATTAAGTTAACTGTAAGGTTACGGACCTCAAAGGACAGAGATTAGAGAGACTGTATTTTGGAGAACTCAGGAGAACAGGTATAGAAAGGAAATGAGAATTAAGTTCCTAGTGTGTAGAGACATGTATCAATTAGCTCTTGTGTGCAACAAATGATCCTAAATTCTTCTACTATCTTCCCCAGCCCCATCTTCAGACTGATTCCCCCGGGGAAGGATTTGACATGAATAGTGTGAATCATACAGAATGATATATGCATACTTTCAAGA
>NW_006921757.1:7222671-7224439 GCF_000298275.1 Orycteropus afer afer | reverse complement strand
GGAGTTTCCACCAGCACTAACTACCCAAAAGTTATTTACAAAAATATATTGTTTTGTTTTAACATTCTTAGAGAAGGCTACATGAATTAGAAGTCAGCAACAGTGATGGCTTACAGTCTTGGTTTCATCCCTAGCTTTAAATCCTTTGGCTGCTGACCTGGCATATTTACATATACCTTGACATGAAATCCTAAGACAAGTTGTATGAAGATAACAGAACGTGACACTCTTTGGAAAAGACAATAGATTGAAGGAGACAGAAATTGGTGCTTTGATAGAAAGGATAATCATTTTCAAATGCATAGCAAATAATGCACATGTGATTTCTCTAACAAAGAACCCAGCTCCTAATTATTATGTTAGCATGCAAAATTATGACATCTGACAAAGGAAAGAATCCCACCATAAAACCAAGCAGTTTCACAAAGCAGACTAGGGAAGGCTTGACTTGAAACTCACACTGATCAGAAGCCAGCACAAGGAAAAAGAAGTGCTAGTTGAGAGAGAGATGGTAAAGAGGACCAAAGGTGTAACAGCAGATGTGAATTGAAAAGATGAGTCTACAGGATGAAAGGGTAGGTAGGGGCCATCAGGAGTCAAAAGCTCCACAGATCAAGGTGCAGGTGCAGCGAGCCTGAAAGGCATGAGGAGCAGAGAGGCCCAACAAAAAGGCAAGCACGGATTTCAAGATGAGTACACCAAGTCCGAAAGGACACCGGGAGACCCAACAGAGAAATGATCGCAGATGAGTAAGGCAGGAATCCAGTTTCCAAGCAACTGGGGCACCAAGATGAGAGCAGGACCAAACACAAGAGCAACAGGAAACTGGATCTAGGGCTTCTGCTTCCAGCTCCTAGTAAAGGCCCCACTAGGGACAAGACCAGCTCTGCTTGGTGGGGGTGAAGCTGAACCTACAAGTTGGGGTGAAATGTCACAAATGCAAGAGGAACAGAGATTAGAGGAGCAAGAGTACAATCCAGACATGAAAAACTTCAGATTTCACATTCGTTAAAGTTCCTCTTCTAAAATTAGTGATAAGTATTTTCTTTCATACTCTTAAAAAATGCATCTTCCTTGCTCATGACTTCCTTAGCATGCTCAGTGATGAGCTGAAAACCAGGACTCCTTATTAACTTCACAAACCTCTCATTTTCTCACAGGTAAATCACCGAAAGGGCATATATTGTCAATCATTATATTTCTAAAACCATACTTCTCAAAAAGCATACCATAACACTCAAAGCAATACTCAGTAATATGTGAGAAATTCTGAAATATTATTGGATATCCTGCACTATCACCTTAATGCACAGGCAACATTCTAAAAGACTAGAAGTAGGATACAAGCTCTGCTGGCACAGTGCCTAAGGCTTTTGACTGCTAACCAGAAGGCTGGAGGTTCAAACCCACCAGCCATTCCTCAGAAGGCAGACTGGGCATCTACTTCCATAGTGATACTGCCTTGAAAACCCAAGGAGGGGTCACTATGAGTCAGATCCAACTCGACAGCAGTGAATTTGGTTTTTTTTGGTGAGTAGAACAGAAAGTAATATTAATTAACAAATTAAACAGAAAATAGCTCTTGCATGCATTGAAATCTAGGAAATTGGGTGCAGTTGGAAAGGTCAGATCTCAAACTTAAGAGACAATGTGGGTGCCGAGGAGTGGTGATGAAATAAGACTTAAGAGATTCAACAAGGCTCAGAAGTAATGACAGACATGTCATCCAAAGCAACAATATCAAAATAAAAAGAGGTAAGAAAAGTAG
>NW_006921757.1:7219720-7222490 GCF_000298275.1 Orycteropus afer afer | reverse complement strand
TTTCTCCACTGATGCTGTCTGAGCCAAATACATATCCTAAATTCTCTGCCACACATCCCATGAATAGGGGAGAATAAGTGCAGTGACTACCGTCATTTAGAAGCAAGAACATGGCCAAAAAAGACTTGAGGTGATGACTATCTTTCTCACTATCTCAGCCCTCCTGGAAGTGGTGGCTGAGGGACACCACTGGGGATCACATACCATCTTCCACGAGCATCACAGTCAGTCCACTTCACACCTGAGAGCTGGGTCTAATGTCTGCTGTATTACCACCCAAGGACCTTAGTGAAGTCCCAACTTCTTCACGTGGCACTGGGGGCCCTCTCCAATTCGACCTTTCCACCTTGGCTCTGTCCTCCTGCAGCACAGTCCAGTCCGACTGTGTGAAGTCCCGCCACTCTTCTCCCTCCTGCTGCTCTCACACAACCCGTCTTGGCTCTGGCTGTCCCCTGCTCTGAACAAATGCCACCAAACTCCTTATGCTTTTTCAGTCACCTCAATTAAAATGAACCCTCTTGCACAGATGCTCCAATGCTTTTTTTATTATTCTTCACTTTTTATATAATATGCCTCATGTTATATTTATTTATATATAGCTTTGTCTCCATGATGATACTCTCAGGTCACCAAAATCAATTCAACCAAAAGTGCCCTGGGTACCTGGCAGGTCCCCCAGCAAAAAGTATAAAGCTCTCAACCACCAAAAAACCCGTGACAAGAGTTCTACATTTTTTGAGGGAGAACGCCAAATGCAGTCTGTGTTTTCCTACTGACTGTTGCGTAGTAAGCAGCTAGTCACTACTGACTGATGTTAATTTGCTGGCTCTGGCCCAGAATAACATAGGATGTTAAAGCAGGGCTCACTGTGCACCAGTTTTAGTCAAGGCTGCAAATGACCAGCAATAAAACACCTGCACCACCACATGGGGTTGTGGAGTTGGTGCTTTGCACAAAAGTGCCCAAAGAAGGAGAAGCAAGAGCTAAAATCTAGTACCAGCTTCCTCCTGAGGGGCACAGCCCTGGGCAGAGCTCAGGCCAGCTCTAAGCCTTGAGAGGGGTTGTGATTTGTACTAGCAGGCGTCAGAGAGGAACTGAAAACAGTAGGTGACAATACACTACAATGTCCCAGATTAAAGTACAACACTTAAAGGAGGTGGCAACAACACAATTTTATTTTATTACTTTTTATTGTTATTTGGGTGAAAGTTTACAGAGCAAATTCATTTCTCATTCAAAAGTTCATGTGCATTTTGTTTCCTGACATTCACTACAATCCCCACAACGTACCAGCTCTCTTTCCACTTCTGCCCTGTGGTGACCTTTTCCCTGTGTCCTTCTTTTCGAGGCATTCCCGCTTTCTCCCTGTGCATATGCTGCCCTTCTGATCTTCCACGGGGGACTGTTCTAACAGTGCACCTACCTGATATAAATGTTCACCTTGTAGGCCTGTCTACTGTTTGGCTGTTAAGCCACAGGAGTGAGTTCAACAACACACACATTCTTGAGGCCAGTAGCTAAATACCCAGCTTGAGAACATAAATTGATTGAGGAGGCCAAGACAGATTTTTATACAAATGGTGATTGGAATAGTTTACATTCTTTTTCCCTCTCTATCACCACTCCTCACTTTATATTGAGAGAAGCTTTATGAAAACCACTAGAACAGCCTGAAATGTCCCCGTTGGATTTAGATGAGGCATATGGGACTGCAGTCAGATCGACATCAGAGCATCTCAAAGGTAAAAGGAGACAGAGCTGCCTGCTTGATGGCAGAGCCCAGAGGGGAGGCTGCTCTGGAAATGAGCAGGGAGCTTTCTCGGGCTCATTTTAAAAGAGTCTCCCTTAAGGCAGTTCCTAGCCAGCCTGGGATGGCCTCAAAGGAAATTGGAAGAGGTATAATGTCAGAGAGAAAACTGTCAGAAGAAAGGTACTGTCAAGGACATGGGGGCTGGAATTGGAAGCTCACAGGAGGAAATCTAGAAAAAAAGAGAACATCTACCAGTTCACAGTTAATGTTAAACTCCTACCAAACCCAGATTATGGTAACTCCACACAGCAGCAGGACTAACCAAGAAAGAGCAGCACTGCCCCTTGTCTCCTCCCCACCCCACCACATCTTCCCGCAGGAGTCAGGCAACCAGGCCAGCAAGCCAGGAAAGCAGCAGGCCACCACACCACAACCTGCCGCACTGCTGCCTGCCAGCCTGAAGCAGGCCCACGGGCAGATGAGAGAACCTTCAACCTTAAGCGAAGCTTGGAGTTTTGACTATGACTCGAGACTAGGCATTAATTCCCAGAATAAGCCTTTATGTGGCTGTTTACAACAGCAAAACTTGATGTATTATCCAAGTTATTATCCAGAAAAAGTTACGGTACCTACCTGAGATTCCATCCAAGGAGAAAGGTTTTTAAATAATTATCAAAATGTTTGAAGGGGCAGAAAGGAAAACACCAAGTCACAGGAGGACTGCGCAACGACACACTGCGTTCTCCCATTCAACACAATGGTTCAGCTCTATCAAAGGAGAAAATGCATTCTGAAAATTCAGGAGTAAAGACAGAAGATGATTCCTAGTTGTTTGTCTGTGGGGATCTCACAGCTAAGTGTTTTAAACATTTATGACAAGATGAGGAACTAAACAGCAAAGCATTACATCTTAGAAATTCCATTTGGCGATATTAAAATTAAAGTGCTGAGGATGTTCAAATATTAACTGATACAGGTATTATAAAATCTAGTAAGCAAAGTTTATTCATCTCTACTCTG
>NW_006921757.1:7217630-7219010 GCF_000298275.1 Orycteropus afer afer | reverse complement strand
GACACTTTTGTTAGTAACGGTGCACTAAACCACTGCACCACTATAGCTCCTTTCTCCAAGTATAAAAGCCCAAAAACCCAAACCCACAGCATCAAGTTGATTCCGACTCACAGTGAGCCTACAGGACAGAGTAGACCTGCCCCACAGGGTTTCCAAGGCTATAAATCTTTACAGACACAGACTGCCTCATCTTCATCCTACACAGCAGCTGGTAGGTTTGAACCTCCAACCTTTTAGTTAACAGCCAAATGCCAGTAATTTTAAGGAATGGACAGGCTAGTTATTTACATCTTGATGAGGCGCAAGTAAGAGTGAACAGGTTGAACACAAAGCCAAAAAACAAAGTTCTAGGAAACAAAATATAAAAGCAGATTACATGACAAAGGCAGCCAAATCACTCTTTCCTAAGAGGACCCTCAGCTTGGCATCCACTTCCTTTGGAGAAACACACCACGCTATGAACATGTGGCACCCCTCCACCAAGTTTCTAATGTGGCCAGTAGCCATAACTGGGGTACTTACAAAACTGTAGACTCTGGGCCCCACCCCACACCTGTTGACCCAGAGTATCTGGCAGCAAGCCGAGGAATGTGGATTTTAAAGGACACGTCAGGTGACTTTTATGCACACGAGATTTTGAGAACTACTGCTCTGAAGACCTGAAGTGAGTCTCTTCTCCAGGATTCCCCACACTCATCACTTCAAACCTAGTTCAACACTCACCTCCTAAAAGAAGTGTCCTGGGATAAACTCCCTTCAACCCTGATAGGTCATTTACATCCCTCAGTAACTATGTGTGCAGTTCTGTATCTTTTTCCATGTTATTGTATTTATTGTTCTATCATTCCACCTGTTCACTGAATTAAAAAAAAGCAATACATACTAAGCCTTTGCTTTATCTACGAAACTTAGATTTCTATTATTTACATATAGCAACAAGGGGCCCTGCTGGCATGAAGGTTAAGCTGCAGCTGCTAATCGGAAGGTTGATGGTATGAACCCACCCAGGGGCTCTGTGGAAGAAAGACCTGGTGACCTGCTTCTATACACATTACAGCTTAGAGGTCACAACAAGTCAAAAATTGATTCCATGGCACCCAACAACTAGTATAACAACTGCCCATTTTATTATCCCCATTTAATGGCAAGCTGAGGTTTTTCAAAAGTAATTTTGCTTCAGCTCACTCTGCTATTAACTAGTGAAGTTACAATTCAAATCCAGAAAAATCTTCTGTTATTGCTCTTAAATATTACTTGGTTAGACTTTAATCCCCTTGAAGCAAAGTATGTTTAAAAATATGGGAAGGAAGTGAGAGTAGGCCTGGCAGAGAGTAGCAATAGTGGTGGTGAGAGTTATAAGGGTATTAAGGTCCTGATGGG
>NW_006921757.1:7215042-7217311 GCF_000298275.1 Orycteropus afer afer | reverse complement strand
GCCCGTCCTTACTCTGGAGCCCAGGAACTAGTGTGACTGAGAAAGACGTGCCCACTGAGCTGGTGCTCCAGGTGGACAAGCTCTTCCTCGGGGACAGAGCCCTCAGACGCTCCTGCGGGAACTCAGGGGCAAGGGAATGTGAATCCTTCAACATGTATGGAAAAGTCAGGAGGAAAACAGTCTCTCCCCTCCAACTGGCCGATCCATGTGTAACCTCACAGAGAAGAACCTTGTATCTTCAGACTACCAGGCTTACGTCTACACTCAATTTTCTTCACAACTTTTCCTCCCCATTTTACAGATGAGGAGTCAGGGCTCACAAAGGCTCTAATGTGTCTGAGATCAAACCAGCTGCAGTCGAGTGGTTTCCCATTCGTGGAGACCCTGTGTGTGTCAGACTATAAAGCTTTCAATGGCTGTTTTATTTTTAAGTAGCTCCTCCGTCCTTTCTTCCCGGTGCCTCTGGATAGACTTCAGTCTCCAGCCGTTTGGTCAGCAGCCCAGTGCTTTAACCCTTTGTCCCAACAGAGACCGTGTTCCAGGTAATACACTAGGAAGTGGCACAGCTGTGCCTGGAAGCCATACCCCATCCTGTGTCTGATGCCAGGGTTTTTCTCCTCACTCTAGCTTGTTTCCTTCTATCATTCAGAGACACGACAGGGTAAAATTAACACAACTACTCCTCACTTATTGACACACTTATCATTATCTGACACTTCACATTTACAACAATAAAATGCACTTACATCATCTTAAAGTCAGGACCCTGTTCTGAGTGACAGCATGCCTCCCTCCTGAGCCCCAAATCCTTGATCCCTCCCATCCCGCCCCTCTCCCCAGTCTTGGATGCAAATAGTTAAAAGGGAAAAATAAATAAGTAAAAGGCCGGACACAGGGGTCTTGGGACCTGCACATGTGCTCCGCAGGCTTCCAGAATCCATCAGGCCCGCAGGCTGATGGCTGCCTGCCTTAGAACAGAGCTGTGGCTTTGGGCCACAAGTCTACATACGACAAGGCCAGAAAGGGCAGTACACAGGCAGGGGGTGGTCATTCCACCACAGACCCATGACCTGCCATTTGCACGCTTGGGGGCACTGGGGCCAGCAGGCAGTGGTTCTGGATAGCTGAGCGTCTCCATGGAAAGAACTCTGCGTGGTTGGAAGGGTGGTCCCCTGCTAGATGCAAATCCTGACCCAATCGGCTTTGCCTGTGATTTGAAATGGCAGGAGAACTGGTCAACGTATGGAAGTCACAGAGCAGCGATCAACGAGCTGCAGACGCGGCTGCAGGGGAGGGTACAGCCTCCGGGAGGGGAGCCCAGGGCTGCAGTGAAACGAGCCTGGTGCCTGGGGAGCATCTCACTGAAGTTACCCCTAACATCGGCTTTTGCATAAAAATCTCATACAGGTTCTTTGGAACCTAGGTCAGGGACAAGTGAGGAGTACGGGTATTTCTAAGGTAGTGGATTGTACTAATACTTTGCATCTGTGTATACATGGGATCAAATGTAATTGTAATACATTGCACCAAATGCAATGATCTGGCTGATTTTTCTCTCAAGAGTTTCAGACGCCCAGGCAACCATCGGCCTCAAGCAACTCACACCAGATAAACTCAGAAGCAGGAGACAGTGAGAAGGGGAGAGAAATTACATCTAGGAGCCCTGGAGATTTGCACATTAAAGCTGAAGACTTCATAAAGAAAGGAAAAAATGCCTACGACCTAACTTGGCATGGCTTTAAGTGGTCTATTAACAATTTTGATGCAAAAGCATGGAACCAGTTTCCCAGCACTTCAGACAGGTTAAGAGATAACTGCTGAACCTTTCTGCCTTCTGCATCTAGTTTTCATCTGCAGGCTTAACAAGGAATTCAGTCTAAACTCAAGTTCCCTTACTAAGCTATCTAGAAATGACTCAAAAATTTACACTTTTAGCGGTGATTAACTTGATAAACACTTTGGCCGCCCACTATTTTTCATAAGCACAAATTTAATGTATTCATGTTTATCAAAGGTTTTAAAAGCTTTCTTGTTGAAGGATTTTAGAACATCCTGACACTCTCCCATATCTGTAAATAGCTGGGAAAAGCTATCACTTGTTTCTCTATATTTTATTTGCTTAGTCAAAAATCATCAAAAACAATTTCCATTTGCATTATACCATGTCTTTTCAAAAACATCCTTACAAAGTAGGTGGATTTTGGCAGCTTACTTGCGCTCAGCACATCAGGAGTGCCCTCACTAGAGATCTGCAGGGACAGTTCCCGGC
>NW_006921757.1:7212638-7213702 GCF_000298275.1 Orycteropus afer afer | reverse complement strand
GCCTGGGGAAGGAGACAGGGATGGCAGGAGGACTGGACAACAGTGCAGTTCCAAGAAAGGTTCATCCAGGCTGATGGGGCGTCCTGGAGCCCAAGTCACCCACTTGAAGACTCTGTTAGCTCACAGGAAGGAGCATGTCTTTATCACCCCTTCTGTGCCCAGTCACTGGCATCCCTGGGTGGTGCAAAGGGTTAACGTGCTCGACTGCTGACCAGAGTCCACCCAGAGGCATTTCAGGAGCCTGGTGACCCACTTCCCAAAAGTCAGGCACTGAAAACTCTGTGAAGCACACTTCTACTCCAAGACACATGGGGTCACCATGAGTCAGAGTCAACTCAACAGTGCCTGGCACTGCCCAGTCACTGGCTGGGAGAAGCCTCCGGGAAGCATGGCATTAGAGGGAAGGTGGACACAGAGGGGCAACAGCTGGGGCGGTCAGCCAATTATGCTTCACGCAGCAGGAGGCCTGATTTTCATAGGCCCTCAATGTGTGTAAACTGATAAGTAATAGCTAAGAATCAATGAGCACTTTCTGTGTGTGACGTCAACTTGGCCTTTCCATGATTCTGAGAGGTTTCAGCAGTTGTGATGTGGTTGTTCCCATGATGAGACCTGATGTGTATGCTTTGAGCACCCACGCAGCTGAAAGGGAGTTTCCTTAGGGGTATGACCCCCTTCCAGTATATAAACTGACATCCTGAGAAAATTGGGGAACCTTCTGTGGATCCAGACCTTGTGCTGATGCCTATAACCATCCTGTGAGCCAACTATTGCCATTCTGCCTGCTGATCCTGGGTTCCCCAAAAATCAGCAGCCTCTTATACTATCTGCCGATCTTGAGCTCATCATCCCCTGCAGCTGTGTGAGTTGGGAAAAGCCTCCAGCTTGATGTTTAATCCAGGAACTTGGGACTTGTCAGTCTCTATAACTATGTGAGCCATTTTCCTAAGATAAACTTCTCTCTCTACACATATAAACTCTACTGGTTTTGCTTCTCCAGAGGACCCTCTCTAATACACTGTGTAAACTATTCAAAGCATTTTCGTGCATTAATTTAATCCTCC
>NW_006921757.1:7208549-7211473 GCF_000298275.1 Orycteropus afer afer | reverse complement strand
CTGTGTGCCACTGCTCCAGGGCTTTGCCGACATTCTCCATCTGGACCCAGGGCAAAGCCCCAGAGGCTCCTGGTGATGCCGGGAGCCTCTGATAAGAAACCCCAGCACATACCCCTGGAGAACCTGCTACAATCAACCACCACCACCATCACCAAGGCTGCAGGCCACAGTATCTCCAGTGACAATGTCTCAGGAGCTACCAGAAATGAGGATATTGCTTTCACCTGCCCAGTACTCGCAACATGTAACAATTAAAAGTCAGAAGAGAGGCAGAGGATGAACAGAAAAGTCAGTAAAGAGGCATGGAGCTGCTAAATAGTCAAGAGGAAGATACCACCCCCTTTTGCATAAAGCATCACCAAACAAGGTGCCAGGCATACTATGCGAGGCTGAGCTGGAACAAAGCATGCTTCACGCAAACGAGGACTGAGAGAGACTTCCACAAGCAACCTCCAGAGCTAGCGCTTCCTATTGTTGCCGATAAACAGTAACGCACAAACAAGGACAGAAAACTTAGTTTCAAATGCCCGCAGACAGCACGTTCTATAGAAAAACACTTATGGCTATATTATGTTGCATAAGTGTTTGATATAAAAGGAATAGTGAATTGACCCCAGGGATAACAGGTACCTTCACCAACTGGAAAGCATGACTTCAAAAAGGAGCCATGTCCTTGAAAACCAAAGTATAAAAGGATAGCACTATTATTTGTGTAAGGAGCTCTGGTGGCATAGTGCCTAAGGCATATGATTGCTAAACAGAAGGTTGGCAGTTCAAACCCACTAGCTACTCCAGGAAAACTAGGCGATCTACTTTTGTAAAGATTTACTGCCTCAGAAACCCAACGGGGGTTGCTCGATGGCAGTGAGTTTGGTTTTATTATTTGTGTAAGATTTAAAACAAGATATAATGTTTACTGATTTGTTATATATGAAAATATGACCCATAACAATTTAATCTATGCATGGTTTCAAATGACTTAAAAGCCTTTCTTCCTGGAGATGAAGTAGTTTGTAAAAATTGTAAAAATGTGTGAACATTTTTATAGGTGAGTTTGATCCTCATTTGCTGTAGCCAGAAAGGGAGAGGAATGCTGATTGGGAGAAGGAAGCAACACTGAAGAAAGGGGTTGCTAACTTCCCACAAGGGTCATTTCCCTTGTATTCTATCAAAATAGCGAAGGTAACAGTCATTGAAGGAGCTCTGGTAGTGTAGTGCCTAAAGCACCTGACTGCTAACCAGAAGGCTGCCGGTTCAAACCCACCGGCCACTCCTTGGAAGGAAGGTTGGGCAATCTACTTCCATAGTGATACTGCCTCGGAAACCCAAGAGGGGGTCGCTATGAGTCAGGTCCGACTCAATGTCATGTAACAACAACGTACATATATTATTTTATTTAATACGCACAGTAATCCATTGTACAGAACAGATGTACAGGGATGGATGGATGGATGGATGAAACCCAAGGAGGGGTCGCTATGAGTCAGGGCCAACTCGACGGCACACAACAACAACAAAAACAACATCATAACCTCTAATAACCTGCAGACTGGAATAAAATTCCTAACATGAATAAAGGATAGTCTCATTCACACTATAAGCATAGCCAAAAAAAATTCTGAGGGCAATTAATAAAACAGCTACAAATTGAACCAGAATGATCAGATGTCATGGGTATCCTGGCCTTGTGACTGAAGGTGCAGGGTGTGCTTCTGAAACAACAAAGTGACAGGAGACCTAATAAATGGGTTTAGGAAACAACAGAAGCTACAGAGGAAAAGCCTACAGAACTTCACTTGAGAAACAGGAAGCTGAAGGCCTTTCAATACAAGACTGAACAGGAAGCAACTACACACTGCATCCATATCTATCTTTTAAGCCCTGGCATTACTAAATCTAGGCATTATTTTTCATTGCTTAAACATCTCCTCCATGAACATGTTCATAATTAAATTTACTGTATGCCCCCTTGTTAGCCCACTGAGATGACTTAACTCCCATTCCAAATCCCTTGTCCTCTGCTTTCCTCTAGTACAGAGACCAGTAAGGAAAAAACTAATATACCCAGCCTTCCTTACAGGTATGGTTTGCCAAAAAGATGTAGAAAGGAGGAGGTGAGGAATAGGAGGGACCTCCTGTCCAGAATAAAGTCTCTCCAGGATGCAACCCATGGTCTCCTCTTTGTCCTTCTTCCTGTAACACAGATACCTTATCTTCAGGGAGGTGCCACCATGAATGTAAAGCCTCGAAATAGGAATACAGGGGCAGGAAAACAGGAGGCTGCTTTCATGAAGCCGTTGGCCCAGCCCCTGAGTTCTCATGAGGTACATGTTAGGTAAATTCAACCCTGTATTAGCTCCCTAGCCCTGCCATAAAAGAAATTCCACACGTGGATGTCTCTAACAAACAGAAATGAACTTTCTTAGGGGAAGGTCCCCGTGCCTCGGTGCCCTCAGTGAGCTTCATAGAGTGTGGCAACCCTCTTTCCTCATCTCTGCTTGCTGTCTATGCCTCATCTGCTCTTCTTGTATCTCAAAGGTGATTGGCTTAAAACACACTCTATGCTGATATGGTCTCTTACCATAATAAAGGAAATCCATGCCCAAATGCGATTATAACCCACAGGCATAGGGATTAGGATTCACAACACATATTTTAGGGGGACGTGATTCAATCCATTACAAGTCCCAATGATTTAAACCACGACTGGACAGACTTTCTGTTCATAGCCAACACAATCCTCACTGGGATGCCTTCAGATCCCTCCCCTGTGTTTCACATCTTGGTAATGGTACCCCCTCCCACTAGAGGCACAGCAAGAATAGTAGAGCTGACGAGGGGCAAGGTTGTGGTGGATTCTTGGCTACACCAGCTACTGGACAGAGTAAGTAGTTGGACCTGTGGGCTAGGGACCATGGGCACAG
>NW_006921757.1:7206164-7207634 GCF_000298275.1 Orycteropus afer afer | reverse complement strand
CCACATTCGTACTCTCATCTCCTAGGTTACTGAAATGCCACTAAACTCCTCCCCAACCATGGATCCTCCAAGGTGGGGTCAGATCACTCTTCCTGGGTGCCCATACCTTCTCGGTGTAAAGGCTTCGCAGACATCTCAACACAAAGCCTTAGCGCTCTCTGTGTGCCTCACCAGAGCCTTCAGTGTAACAGGGTCCAACCAGGGCACATAAACTTGAAAAGGGGGCATTTTGACTAATATGAGTCAAACAAATAAATACAAAATAAAACAACAATATGCCTTTTGTGTTAGTCAGAAATACAAGGATGTCAATCAAACTCTTTATGGAGCCCAGCAAGCAGCACTACCAAAGTTTTTGCCAATAAATAAAGTAAATCAATTTTACCAAGACATCTTAATATAATACTTAAGGTTGTCAAAGGTGCAGGAATATGAAGAATCTTAAAAACTACTGATGAGAGTATATATTAGCACAAATGTTATAGAGAAAGGTGGTGCAGTTATTAAGAGCTTGAATGCTAACTGAAAGGTTGGCAGTTCAAACCCACCAGATGCTCCACAGGAGAAAGATGAGACATTTTGCTTTCATAAAGATTTACAGCCTTGGAAGATCCACAGGGCAGTTCCACTCTGTTCTATCGGGTCACTATGAGTCAGAACTGACTTGATAGCAACAGATTTTGTTCTAGAGAAGAATTATGAATTAATTAACGAATTAAGAAGACTGAAGAAGAATTGATACATTCGAACTACAGTGTTGGTGAAGAATAGTCAATATACCACAGACTGCCAGAAGAACAAATGTGAATTAGATGAAGTACAGCCAGATACGCCTTAGAAGCAAAGGTTCACATACTTTGGACATGTGATCAGGAGGGACCATCCCTGAATTATGCCTGTAAAGCAAAAGGTCAGCAAAAAAGAGGAAGGGCCTCAACAAGATGGACTGACACACTGACCGTAATGATGGGCTCAAAGGCACCGGAGATTGTGAGGGTGGTGCAGGGTGGGGGTGGTGTTTCATTCTGTTGTACAGAGGGTCGCTATGAGGTGGACCCAACTCGACAGCACTGACTCAACAGCATCTAACAACAACTGTCAGTCTGTTGCCCACGAGTCATGGTGACCTTATACATAATAGAAGAAAACACTGCCTAGTCCCGCACCAGCCTCCCAATCTTTGATACATTTGAGCCCCCTGCTGCAGCCACTGTGTCCATCTATCTCATGGATTTCACTGAACAGGACTCCAAACATGCACACTCTTCAAGCCGGTTCTTTCCCTGTCTGGAATATCATGAAAGCCACCCCCAGGGCTCTCTGCACCATAATGTATACTCAGATGGTCATCAGGGCATACATGTTAGGGAAATTCTAGTATATGTATATGAGAGATGAGTATATTGTTTGTTAAGTACATACAACCATTCAAATAGTATTAGGAAATAGGAAAATGTTCAAATATAATGC
>NW_006921757.1:7203335-7204364 GCF_000298275.1 Orycteropus afer afer | reverse complement strand
GATTCCCTTCCCCCTTTATCCGTTTGCTCCTAAAGCTGCTTAGAGTTCCACTTCACTGAATTTTGGCTAATTGAGAGTTTACAGTATTTTACATTAAAATCCTGTAAAATTTCATGAATGATTAATTGAACATGGAAGTCATAATACAGTTTGATAGTATTATCAAACTGAAAACAGTTTGATAGTTAATTACATGAGTAACTTCTCATTTTTATTCTTAACATATTTAAGTTAATGCCTCTTGGCAAAAAATAAATGTAATTATGAATGAACAACAAGTTGTTTTTTATTTGTTAGTTTGTTTTTCAAATTTCTTCTCCATTCAAGTCTTTACATTTCATTACATCAAGGTCATCTTAGCATCTATAGGCCTTGTCACAATTTATAGGCCCATTAATACACTGAGAAATCAAAAACATCATCATTAAGCCATGCAGGAAACAGAAACAGAAGAAAAATAGAGGATATTTTAATTACACACGTAACATGAATATACTGCTATAATGGTCTTTGATTCTCCAAAACAAACTTTGCATTACTCTATGAACCTAAAGTAACCCACTCTAACTCAAAAGTCACTGGCATCAAGTTAATTCCAACTGATAGCGACCCTATTGGGTTTCCAAGTCTGGTGTAAATGTGTACGGAAGCAGATTGCACCATCTTTCTTCTGAGGAGCAGCTAATGGGTTTGAACCACTGACCTTTTAGTTGGCAGCCCAAATGCCTTAACCACTACACCACTAGAGCTACTCAAGTAAAGGCAAGAGTCAGGTTAAAATAAAACACTTGTGTGTTAACTACAACCAATCTGAAGAGTATGGTTAGACATTCATTCAAGTAGACCTTTCGGGGATTGGTAAGTGTGCTAATAAAGGCAGTCTCTCAACTAAAACTCACTGCCATCGAGTCGATTGGACTCACAGCAACCCCTCCTTGGGTTTCCAAGGCACTATCGCTACAGAAGTAGATTACCAAATATTCCTTCCAAGGAGTGGCTGGTGGGTTTGAACTGCTAGCCTTCTGGTTA
>NW_006921757.1:7196721-7202319 GCF_000298275.1 Orycteropus afer afer | reverse complement strand
CCCTTCTCTCTTCCCTGCCCTGTGCCTTCATGATCCCAAACACCTTCACCATCTGGAGAGATACCACACCAATCAGAGAAGGAGGAGAAAGATGGCAGGAGCTATCTCCCCTAGGCTCCTTCTCTGCCAGGCACCATTTGGCAGGGACTGGATCCTTCCACTGGAGACCACTGGAGCTACTGTCAGATATCCCTCTCTTGTGACTCCAGCCACCACCCACTTCAGGTCACAGTTCCCTCCTGCTGCCCAGTTAGCCTGGGGTAGTAAGGGCTTGCTTCCCACTCATCCCTGAATGTTTCAACCTCATGGGTTCCCTTGATCCTGCCCACCTCTCTGTGAATTGCCCTTGGACTATGACAGCTTTGTCTGCAGGGCCCTATCTAAAAAGCATTCCCTTTAATTAAAAAGACAAGTCACACTTCTGCCATCCAGAAATGAAATGTACACTAAGTTCCACTATCTAGAAGCATTTACAATACATACACACATACATCTTATCTGGAATCAAAATAAGCAATAAAATTTTAAAATAGTAAAATAATTTAGATAATATGTATTTCACAGTATGTAAATCCCTAGGCACAACTGTTTCAGAAGCCAGAATGCACACCCCCACTGAACATGAAGATATCTCGATTTAAGAGAAGGTAGGTAATATTTCACTAAATATTGTCAAAACCATTCTTTCTTTTTGACATTTTGAAATAAGAGCTAAATAGTTTTGTGTATCTCCATAAAACCAAGGAGATGTGACAACTATGCATGAAGGCTGAGACATGCTGCTGGATATGAGCTGTATTGGTGACACACATCACAAACACCACTGCTGTCGGGGACACTATTTTCCAAATGCTGAGCCATTCTCCAGAAAGTTCCTAACAAAAGAAAGTTCACTGTGCCTTGAGTTGTCTGCACTTCTAGAAAAGTTACTATATTTTACAACTATACAAAACGTACTCAGTATTTTACAAATAAGCAGTTATGCTCTAGGCTCAAGTAGTTATGAACAGGTTTTTATCTACATAAATATTCAACAGGAGGATGAAGGAGAGTTCTTTCATCACGAAACTCAGGATATCCAGACTCTCTGAACTCCACTCAATGTCAGCAGCAACCCAAATGCACTGATCAAACTCCAATCACCCCCACAATGTCTAAAATGTCTGGTAGGGAGCAGAAACACCCCCATTTAGAGCCACTGTTTATAACTGGGAACAATCTGAGGAGGCAAAGAAGGCAAACACAATGAACAAGGAAGAAAAAACAAGATAAAACTCTTAAGAAAAATAGAAAGCATTTTTTAAGAAAAGTAGTATAAGCAAGGTATGCTACACAGTTGTGCAATAAAAAGTAATTAGTCAATCTTGATAGTGTTGTTGTTAGGTGCCATCGAGTTGGTTCTGACTCACAGCAACCGTATGTATGAGAGAACAAAACACTACAACATCCTCACAATCACTGCCATGTTGGAACTCACTGTTGCAGCCAGTGTGTTAATCCATCTCCATTAAATAATTTTAAATCTACAAAATAAACTACTAAACCAATTGCAGGGATCTTAATGATGATATCAGAACATAAAATAAATTATCAATCTTTCTCACAGAGAAAAATCCGGATGCAGAAGCTGTTGTTTCAAAATCAACTGTGTCTAAACCAGCACCTATGAAATTGTCTTAGTATTCTCCTCATAGTCACAAGGTAACTGCTACAGCTCCAGAGGTCATGGACGTGGGAGAAGACGGAAGCAAAGCAGCAATGGTAACAATGTCTCCTGTCTCTCTCTCTCTCTCTGGGAAGTATGTCACACGGCCACCCCTAGCTGCAAGGGAAGCTGGGAAAGCAAGTACCTCACCTAGGACTGACACATCTTACCAAAAGAAAGAGGGGATGCGTATCATGTAGCCACTCCTTGGATGGAAGGCTCAGAGATGTATTTCTGTAGTGATACCGCCTCGGAAACCCAAGGAGGGGTCACTATGAGTCAGATCCTACTCCACAGCAGTGAGCACATCATGCAGGCAATTAACAATGTCAGTACCAAGAACCCAGACATAATGTCTATTGCTGAAGGAAGAAGGAATGAAGATGTGAACATGTTACTTAACAACCACTAGTCTGTCAGTTTGTCAGACTGTGATGGCTTGCATGTTGCCATGATGCTAGAAGCTATGCTACTAGATTTTCAAGTTATCAGCAGGGTCACTCATGCTGGACAGGTTTCAGTGG
Source organism: Orycteropus afer afer (assembly GCF_000298275.1). Classification (NCBI taxonomy): domain Eukaryota; kingdom Metazoa; phylum Chordata; class Mammalia; order Tubulidentata; family Orycteropodidae; genus Orycteropus; species Orycteropus afer. Next base: position 7,200,090 of record NW_006921757.1, on the reverse strand, counting down.
AGTTTCCAGATCAAGAAAGACTAGGAAGAAAAGCTTCACGATGACTTCCAAAAATTAGCCAATGAGTAGTTTATAAATACAAATATACACGAAATATTTTCCTAGTCACTTACTTTGAGCATGTTAGCAGGAAGGACCACCGACTGTCAGAGAAGCACCTCATGTTTGGTCAAGCAGAGGGCCAGCAAGGACAAGAGGGACCCTTAGTAGGATGACAGGTACAACAGCTCCAACGATGGACTTGAGCACTCAGTGATCACAAGGACAACACAGAACCCAGCAACGTTTCATTCAGTTGTACATAAGGTCATCATGAGATAGAGTCAATTTAATAGCAGCTAGCCCTCTAACCTAAATTACACAGCCACTTATATTTAGGGTATGGATTTAAAACCTGCTCTAACAAAGACAAGAGTCCTGGTGGAACACTGGTTAAAGAGGTCAGCTGCTAAACAAAATGCTGGTGGTCTGAACCCACCAGTTGCTCCACACAAGAAAGGTATGGCACTTGGCTTCTATAGAGATGTAAAGCTTTGGAAACCCTTTGGAGCAGTTCTACTCTGTCTTATAGGGTCACTACGAGTTGGAATCGACTCACCAGCAGGGAGTTTACAACAGAGACACAAAATTAAATTTAATTAATTAACTTAAACAAATTAGCTTAAATGCAACAGAAATTCACTTATTTCTCACAAAGAAGTCCGAGCTGGTGGTGTGGCTGTCCTATACAAAGCTGTCAGGAGCCCAGCTTCCTTCTAACTTGCTGCTCTGCTATCCTCAACCAGGAGTTCCCATCTACTCATCAAAACAGCTGCTCTAAATCTTGCCTTCCCCATCACATTGACAGGGGAAGGGAACAACAGAGGAAGGGAATGATCCATTACCACTGAGTAAAATTACTACAAATACTCAACTTCATTTCACTTTTCATTTGATTATGTATTTCCAGTATTTGCACAAGTTCTTTGAATTTACTCTTCCATTAAAATAAAACAATTTAAACTAGTAAGTACCCAATTAAAGCCAAAGGGTTGCCATTTGTAGGACAATTAATGATCTGTCTCAATTGTACCACATATGCAACCTATGCTTATCACTAATAATTTTTAATTTATTTTAATAAAATAAAAGCAAAATAAATATATTTATGTATATTCATGTGTGCTGGTGTGTCTGTGTACATATGTATGAATATACATATATATATATATATATATGTGTGTGTGTGTGTATTTATATAGTCCTCAGCCTCCAGCCTCACAGCAACATGCAATCCACCACAGGATGACAAACCAACAGACAAGTTCATCTCCCTTAACTGTTCTAACAGCTCCACTCACTTCCTGGGCTACCCCCTACCTGTTCCTGCCAGCCCTGTCTGCCGCTGCTCCCTGCTGCCTGGGGCTCTCCTATCCCTGCCAGCCTGTCTGCCACTGATCCCTGCCTCCTGGGGGCTGTTCCCTGCCCACCTTACCTTTTTGGCTGCTGGCCCTGTCTGCTGTGCAGCAGGGGTGCCCATGGTGGGCCAATTTCGGTGGAGCTTTGAGACTGAGACAGGCTCGGAAGAAGGAAGAGGCCATCCACTTCTTAAAGAATTAGTCAGTGAAAACCTTATGAATAGGAGTGAAACACTGTCTGATATATTACTGGAAAATTTTATGAATAGCACTGAAATATTGTCTGATACAGCACCACAAGATGAGCCCCTCAGGTTGGAAGGTACTCAAAATATGACTGGGAAAGAGCTGCCTCATCAGAGTAGAGCCTACCTTAATGGAATGGAAAAAGCAGAGCATTCAGGGCCTCCATTTGCTGAACAGCTGCAAACATCCATTGATAATCAGAATATGGAACATATGAAGTATGAATCTAGGAAAATTGGAAGTTGTCAAAAACGAAACAGAACACATAAAAATTGATATCCTAGGCATTAGTGAGCTGAAATGGACTGGTTTTGGCCATTTTGAATCAGACAACCACATAATCTACTATGCTGGGAATGACAAATGGAAGAGGAATGGCGAGCTCATCATCACAAAAGATGTTTCAGGATCCATCTTGAAGGACAACGCTGTCAGTGATAGGGTAATATCCATACACCTACAAGGAAGACCAGTTAATACTATTTTTCAAATTTACACACCAACCACCAAAGTAAAAGATGAGGAAATTGAAGATTTTTACCAACTTCTGCAGTCTGAAATTGACTGAACACACAATCAAGATGTGCTGATTATCACTGGTGATTGGAATGCAAAAAGTTAGAAACAAAGAAGAATCACTAGTAATTGGAAAATTTGGCCCTGGTGACAGAAATAACACTGGAAAACACATGATAGAATCTTGCAACACCAATGACTTAGTCATTGCAAATACCTTTTTTCAACAACACAAATGCTGGTAATACACATGGACTTCACCAGATGGAGCAAACAGGAATCAGATTGACTACATCTGTGGAATGAGGCAATGGAGGGGGGAGCTCAATATCTTCAGCCAAAACAAGGCCAGGAGTTGACTGTGGAACAGAACATCAACTGCTCATTTGCAAGTTCAAGCTTAAGTTGAAGACAATTAAAAGAAGTCTACAAGAGAATAATATGACCTTGATTATATCCCTCCTGAATTTAGAGACAATTTAAAGAATAGATTTGATGCACTGAACACCAATGACTGAAAACCAGAGGAATTGTGGGATGACATCAAGAACATCATCCATGAAGAAAGCAAAAGGTCATTAAAAAGACAGGAAAGGAAGAAGAGACCAAAATGGATGTTAGAAAAGACTCTGAAACTTGCCCTTGAATAGAAGAAATGACTAGATAAAAGAGCTAAACAGAAGATTTCAAAGAGCAGCTTGAGAAAACAAAGTTAATTAATTAAAATGAAATGTCCAAAGATATGGAGTTGGAAAGCCAAAAGGGAAGAACATGCTCGGTATTTCTCAAGCTGAAAGAACTGAAGAAAAAATTCAAGCCCCAAGTTGGAATATTGAAAGATACTATGGGCGATATATTGAATGATGCAGGAAACATCAAAAGAAGATGGAAAGAATACACAGAGTCACTGTGCCAAAAAGAATTGTTTGATGTTTATCCATTTAAGGCGGTGGCATATGATCAAGAACTAATGGTACTAAAGGAAGAAGTCAAAGTTGCACTGAGGGAAGTGGCGAAAAACAATGCTCCAGGAATTGATGGGATGGATACCCACTGAGATGTTTCAACAAACGGATGCTGCACTAGAGGCACTCACTTGGCTATGCCAAGAGGTCTGGAAGACAACTACCTGGCCAACTGACTGGAAAAGATCCATATTTGTACCCATTCCAAAGAAAGGTGATCCCACACAACGTGGAAGTTATTGGAC
>NW_006921757.1:7194804-7196366 GCF_000298275.1 Orycteropus afer afer | reverse complement strand
GGGGACACTGCATGGTTTAAAATCAAGAAGGGAGTGCATCAGGGTTGTATCCTTTCATGATACTTAATCAATCTGTATGTTGGACAAATAATCTGAGAAGCTGGACTATATGAAGAAGAACATGGCATCAGATTGGAGGAAGACTCATTAACAACCTAAATTATGCAGACAACCCAACTTTGCTCGCTAGAAGTGAGGATGACTTGAAACATTTACTGAAGATTGAAGACTACAGTCTGCGGTATGGATTATACCTCAATATAAAGAAAACAAAAATCCTCACAACTAAACCAGTAAGCAGCATCATGATATATGGAGAAAAGATTGAAATTGTCAAGACTTCATATTACTTGGGTCTACAATCAACACCAGTGGAAGCAGCAGTCAAGACATTAGACATGGTACAGCACTGGGGAAATCTGCTGCAAAGGACCTCTTTCAAGTGCTGAAGAGCAAAGATGTTTCCTTGAAGACTAAGGTGTGCTTGACATAAGCCATGGTATTTTCATTCACCTCATATGCATGAGAGCTTGACAATGAAAAAGGAAGACTGAAGAAGAGTCGATGTTTTTGAGTTGTGGTATTGGCAAAGAATGCTGAAAGTACCATGGACTAGTAAAAGAATTAAAATTTTTCCTAGAAGAAGTGCAGCTGGAATGCTTCTTGGAAGCAAGAACGGCCAGACTTCGTCTCACCTACTTTGGTCATGTTGTCAGAAGGAACAATTCCCTGGAGAAGGATATCATGCTTGGCAAAGTGGAGGGCAGTGAAAAATAGGAAGGCCCTCAATGAGACGGACTGACACAGTGGCTGCAATGATGGGCTGAGGTATAGCAAAGATCGTGGGGCTGGCACAGGACTGGGCAGTGTTTCATTCTGCTGTCCATGAGGTCATTATGAGTCAGAGATGACTTGACAGAACCTAACAACAACAACATCCTAAAAAAGGAAGTCCATACAAAGAAAAGGTCATCTAAAACGTACCTGTCATTTACTTATCATCTAACATAAGAAAAACTGAATTCACCATACAAAATAGTTTACGAATGTCAATGGATGAAAAGTGGATTGTGGGAAATTAAATCTAAAATAAGTTGCTAGTGTCATCAAAGTTGGGGTCATCTCATATTACTAAATCTAATTAACATTTCTCAATCCTCATCTTACTTGACCTCTCAGTAGCACATGACATTGTGTTCTGTCCTCCATGAAATAACTCTTCCCTTAGGTTCTATGATACTGACCCTTCCTGGTTTTCCTCTTAGACATCTGGTGGTTCCTTCTCCATTTGCTTTGCCCTATCAGCCTCCTCTGCTGTCTTTTACATCCTGAAGTTCTTTAAGGGCAAGTCAATAAAACCTCCTCTTTGCTGAATTCTATTGACTTAATTCATCTCATCCAAACCTTTGGCTTCAGTTACCACCCATATAACAACTCTCAAATTTACCTCTCATGCCCATCTCCCTCCCCTTAGCTCCAAACAATTATGTCTTCAATCACTATCTATTCGTAGGACCCGAAACACATCTCACGTAGTAGATTTCACCTTCTCATGGCAGGAT
>NW_006921757.1:7192993-7193489 GCF_000298275.1 Orycteropus afer afer | reverse complement strand
GTGAGCATCTTTACATTTTTATATGTATGTGTGTGTGTGTGTGTGTGCGTATTATGGAACTTATCCATCTCTCTGATAAACTCCCCAAAAAAGAAGTAGTTATTTCAATGCTAAAATCTAACGAAGTAGAATCCTTGGTATGCATACACTCATATACACACACACATTAAATGGATCACAGATAGTTAGAAATATATTTATTAAAAATGTATGATTTATAGTAGCATAATTCAGTCACTGACCATTAAAAGAAAACAAAAATAAGTTAGGAGTGATTACTAAAATAATGCTAATTATTAGTTATACAGCAAACTGTTCATCTTAAAGTCAGAATATATACTTGTTCAATGGAACACAAACAAAACTAATATTACAAATGCCAAGAGTAGTGCAGTGAAACTGTCAACATAATTAGAAATCTATTACTAAAACAAAATTCCTTCACCACTTGAAAATTTTAATTCTTATGATGAGCTATTTAACTACTGCTTCAGAG
>NW_006921757.1:7184245-7191463 GCF_000298275.1 Orycteropus afer afer | reverse complement strand
GGGATCTTTTTCAATAAACATACTGGGAAGTTTTTTGGAGATTTTTGGTGTTATTATCGTGGTGAGTTCAAGTGTTTCGGTTACCTGCTTAAAACGCCATGTGACACTAATCATCTTGGTGTGAGCTGTTTGTCCCTCCAGTATATTGCGTATCACAGTAAAAAATGATCTCCTGCAGTTCTTGCATATTTTTCATTGTGGTTAGTGCAATACTGCAAACTTTGAATAACACCATGGGACCCACGTGAAGTGCTACTAGTAACGCTGAAAGTGCTGACAAGAAACAGAGACAAGTCATGACATTCCAAGAAAAAGATGAATTGCTTGATCTGTACCATAGATTGAGGTCTGCAGCTTCAGGTATCTGCCATTTCAAGATAAATTAATTCACTGTAAAGACCATAGTAAAAAAAAGGAAGAAAGAAAGAAAAGGAAAAAGGAAATTCACGAAGCCACTGCTGCAATTATGCGAGCAGGCATGAAAACTGTGCACTTTTGGCAAAATAGCTTTTTATCTCATACTTAAAATGCAACTTTGATGTGGGTGCAGAATTGTTATAAGAAAGGCATACCTATAGACTCTAATATGATTGAGAAAAACCATAGTCAGTATATGACAACTTAAAGCAAATGGAAGGTGAAGGATCTAAAGCTGGAGAATTTAATGCCAGGAAATGGTAGTTTGTTAATTTTAGAAACGTAACAGGAGAAGCAGCTTCCGCTAACCAAGAGACAGCAGCAGTTCCCAGATGCCATTAAGAAAATCATTAAACAACAACAACAAAAAAAGGATCAGGTTTGCTGGTCTGATAGCACCTGATGGAACTACTGAGACTATGGCCCCTAGCTGCCCTTCAGGTGTAGAACTGAACCCACTCCAGTGGCTTCCAGCCAAACAAAAGACAGGCATATGAGCTGAACATCTGCATTGGGTGGATGCACTTCTTGGGGAGATCAATCACGGGAGAATAGAGGGGCTTTGTATGCACAGAGGGACAACTCAGGGGCTGGAAGTGCATAGGAGGGTGAGACATGGGGGAGGTAACCATGGGGAGGAAGTGGGAGGGGAGCTGTTGCATTGTGGGAAATTGTAGTCAGTATCATGAGACAGGGTATGTGTGAGCTGATGTATGGAAAGTGAAAAATCACTGAGGGAAAAGGATGTCTGTCTGAACAGGTTTTCAATGTAGACTAAAGTCTTCTATTCTGGGGGTGGGGGGTGGGGAGGGACACAAAGGGCATGTATCAGAAGGAAGAGAAGTGAGTACCAGCATTTAAGGCAGGGAAGCTTAAGCTAACTCTACTGTTTTGTGCAAAAGCAGCTTTTTATGTTATCAATAAGGCTTCTGGTCAGCAATAGGCTATTCATAGTTAAGTTTAGGGCAAGTCAAAAGTTATATGTGGATTATGACCTCCATGTTGTTCAGAGATCAACAGTATTCTCCCTCCCAGTTCATCTTGGGAATGGAAAGCAACACTCAGGCTTGCCTCAGTGTCCTAGAATTATTTTCTGTTGCTAATTCAATGATCAATCTGTGGTTTTATAATGAATTAGTTATACCACCGCTAAGGTAATTTAATAGCCTCCTGCATATTATCTAATTACTTCACTTTTGTAAACAGTCATTTTGTATCAAAATTACAGCTGATTTCATTTTTGAAGGAAAGAAGCAAACACCAGTATCACTTAATCCATTTGAGTTCTCATTAACACAACTCATTCCACCAAACTAAGTGCTGCGGTCACAGGATACCCTGTGGAGAGTTAGATAAATCAGCTGGAACAACAAGCAGTTTTCTCTGAGTCACTGTTTTAAGTCCAGTGTGAGATTTGACTTTAATGTGTGGTTTCCAACTTGCTCCCCACAGGACAATGTATTCCATATTGTTAAAAGCAGCAAACAACATAGTCAATATCTTCTGTATTTGTACTATAATGGACCAGAGCACAAGGATAAAATATCCTAATTCCATAAGACGGTGGCCTTTTCAACTACACACAGATAGGCTGGAAACCCAAAGGCAAGGCATACTGTAGGACTACAATACTGCTTCCCCATCCCTGGGCTTTGGTAATGACATGAGGAAAGTGTCACTTCTACATCACTGGTTCTATACCAAGGGGTCACACAGTTTTTATGGCTTTCTTTAGAAGGGTGGGGTAAGTCCTGAAGTCTTAAAACAAGTTTAGCAACACCTGTTCCCACAGAATAGTGGAAAGTCCTTCCACTTGGCATTTATATTTTCTTTCCTCTACCCTAATCTCATTTTTTGAGACTTTCTCTAAATAAAACACTTCCATTTATTGAGCAGACATTTACTAAGTTCTTACACTCCATATGGTAGTCCTCAATTACTGACTTAATGGTTGGTGGTTCAAACCCACTCAGCAGCTCCATGGAATAAAGGCCTGGCAATATGTTCCAAAAAGATTACAGCCAAGAAAACCCTATGGAGCAGTTGTACCCTGTAACACATGGTGTTGCCATGAATCGGGCTGCACTCAACACTAATGGGTTAGTTATACGTATGCGATGAACTATAAGGAGAATATATCAGGCTGTGGTTGTGTCTTAGGGTACAAAAGTAGAGCAACACAGCACTAAGGTACAAAGGCTCATGGTGTAAGAAATGTTGCTTCTCATCATTTGCAAATCTGTAGCTCTTTTTCTTCTTTAAATTGGCTCTTTCTCTGAGTTTGGGGATCACATAAACAATCAGAAGATAAAACACAGAAAAGACTACTGTTTCCAAAGAGAAATAAAAGTGCCCACTCCACGGTAGGCATTACACTCCCAGAGCTCCCACTTCCCTGTAATGCAGTATTCAGCTAGCAGAGTTGTAGGCAAGACCCTTGTATATTATTTCACCCCATACTATTTCCCACAGTGCTCTCCCCCAGATCAGGTTTACCTATGAAGCTTATTTGCCCACCAGTTGCAATTTCACAAGGTTATTTGTACACATTTCTCAAACTAAGAATTAGTGTGGAAAATGATGCAAAGAGGTGGGAATGATTACTACATAAAAAGGTTTAATAAGGCACAACTGAGTGTGATTACAGCGGCAATGCACAAAGAAACACAAAAACCTAGGTATATAATCATATGGAAAGTTACTAGATAACCATTTTAATCCATACAACTCCCTCATTATTTCTAGCTGGAAAAAACTGAGTTGGCTCCTTAGCAACATATTAATTAGTTTTTACCAAATTTAATAATTAAAAGAAAAATAATGAACAGAGCAACCACTGACTAGAAGCCTACAGACTTCAGGCTAAGCAAACCTTCTAGCACTTAAAGTCATACACACCTGAGGTACTCATGAATGCAGGCCTACAGACAGAAAAGCCCCATGGGACAAATGCCCCTTCTTGTATGTTGGTCATTATGCTTGTCCATCTCTCTCCCTTTCAACAACCACGAACTCCTTTTATTACTTTTCCCTCCAGGCTCTCAATGTATTCCAAAATCTGACAAACGCATTGCCTTTATTAAGTAATAACTGGTCTACTCCAGTTTTAGCACTGAAGATCAGTGACTGATCCCACCTTGCCCAGTGATCTAGAATCCTCCAAGGCTCCTAAGAATTTGTTAGCCTTGTGATGCAAAGGCAATCAAGGTAAAGAAGCATTAGAGGCTGAAGCACCATTCACCATCAGTCGTCTTGTGACGGCTGTTTGCTACTTCATATTCGTTTCAGGTAAGCAGTCATGGGTAAGTTCACTTAGGTGGTGTGACCACCTGGCTGGAGCTTTGATCACAGTTCCTGGTCCACATGCACCCTCAAAATTTCCTGTAAAGCCATCAACTGTTGATCAGAGAGCCATATTAGCATTAACTGACCACTGTTATCCCTCCTAGCTGAAATATTCCAGCCTAGAGGAAAGAAATTCATGGTTAGTTAACTTTAAGTTTAATGCTGTTAATCTTTCTCAAACAGCTCATAGACAAAAACCCTTATTAGGTCTGTGGACTATTTTTAGCCAAATAAAAATAAATAAGTAAACTATACTAAGACTGAGTCAGGAATACCGAAGAAGAATTGATGCCTTTGAATTATGATGTTGGTGAAAAACACTGAAAATACCATGGACTGCCAGAAAAACAAACAAATCTGTCCTGGAAGAAGTGCAGCCGGAATGCTCCTTAGAAGTGAGAACAGGCAGACTTCATCTCACCTACTTTGGTCATGTTGTCAGAAAGGGACCGTTCCCTGGAGGGGGATATCTCATGCTTGATAAAGTAGAGGGTCAGCAAAAAAAAGGGGCGCTCCTCAACAAGAAAGATTGACACAGTGGCTGCAATAATTGGCTCAAGCACAGCAAGGATTGTGAGGATGGTGGGCCGTGTTTCATTCTGTTGTACACAGGGTCGCTATGAGTCAGAGATGCCTCAATGGCACCTAACAACAAGGATGAGACTGAGCTCTGGTTCACAGAAACCCAGCAGCCCTGACAGGGGAGACAGGCCTCAGTCCTCAAGTCTCTTACCTTCCTGTGATTAATTTTCCTCACTTAGAAAAGGAGGACCCTTACAGATCTCAATTTCTGAGTTTCTAAATTCACAAAGTTGGAGAGAAGGGAGTAAGCAGTGATATGCATTTCAAGGACAACAATTTAAGCTGTTCAACCTTTTCACTGGATGCCTAACTACTTGAAGACAGAGAATAAAAATATACAATGGATTAGTGATTTTGCAATTATCCTATTCTTTTACATAAGCCAACTGTATGATTCAAGACTTAAAGTAAGATTTTTTGGCATTAAATATTGGCTTATTCATCAAATTCACATGAACATTGTTAAATTCCCACCTCATTTTGTCCTAGGAGGGAACTTAACTGCCAAGAATTGCTCCAGCCTCCATTAACAAACAGCATGTTTGTTTTTGTTTTTTTTTTTTTTTAAAAAAGAGGACTTTTTGAATAAGTTTTGGATAAGGTTAAGTACACAGGTTGTAATGGGGCCTTCCTCTTAACAAAAAAAAAAAAATAAATGACGCACAAAACTTCACTGAACAGCTCTCAAAGAAAATAGAAATTCCCAAGCATTGTAAATATTCTAAATATAGAGAGAATAATATATGCAGTCTTTTGCTTCTTTTTTGTAGTTTGGAATTATCAGAGGGAAGGTATGGATGAGATCAAAACAACAGTTGCCTCTGTAGTATTGTAAACGCACCTGTTTGTCAACTCAAACAGACACAAAACATTCTAACAAAACAGGAGAGGTCAGAGAGATCTGCACTGAGTAAGGGAGGGAGGGTTTGTTTCATTTACAAAATGTAACAAGTATTTCCAACACTATAAATAAGCTACCAGTAAATGCCTTTTCGCAACACCGTTTTTAAGAATAATATTCCAAATAAGAATAGCCTCTTATTCCTGCATTATTTTTACTTCCATACACTGAAAATAAACCTAAGTGCTGTCTGGATGATTAAACTAGAGACTGCATGGTATCTCTATACTTGTATGGTCATATAAGACTATGTCAAAAACTATATACCCTTAGTTCAAGAATCACTACTGAAGCTGAATATTGCTTGACCTACACAGTTGAGTGGATGCAATGGGTGGTGGCTTCGGAACAGACTGGATTAGACAGTATGACACTCACCAGGGCTGGAGAAGGCACCCACGAACTCCACAGGGCACTCAAAATTGGCCTGAGGAATGGAGGCTTCAATCATACCAACTGGGTCTGGGTCTGTAAACACTACCCTGACACCTTTCTCTCCTGCCAAATGAGGAGTTTGCCTAGAGGACCCCAAGGTCTCCCCAATTCTAACATTCTGTGACTCCACGAACTGACCTGACGAGTTCGGTTACTGGAGGACTGTGATTAGCTGACAGCAGTAGGAAATGATCCCATAAACTTACCCACAGAATGAATGGTTCCAAGTAGCTGCCCACTTTGGGCCTGTTAGGGGGAGGAGGACTGGACCGGTTTACTCAGAACTACAGTTGTACTACAAGCTGTTTCAAAGGCTCTCCAAATTTCTAAAAAATGTGTCACAAACTGGAGTTAATATTCCAGAAAACTAATAATCGTCTGGGCCCTCTGGGACACCTTGGGCAAATTACTATTTCTCTTGGTCTCTAAGTCTTGTTGAAAACTGAGGAGACAGAGATTTCTCCAGAACCTTCCAGATTCAGCCTTCTATTAAAAAGATTTCCTAGACAGGTTCCACTGTAAACATTTACCCAATTAAGGCAATTTACTTCTTTAGGTTTGCCTGCTACAGAACATTAGGCCCCTGGGGTCTTGTTTTGAAACTAAAGTTGGCAGACATTTCACCTGGAACAAACTCCTTACCTCTTGGGGGGGAGAGATAAAAGGAAAAAGCATGTTATGAAGTGATTATGAACCAATCCTTTCTTTTTGATCAGTAGCGGGTTTCATTAGGCCTACCTGGACCAGGAATTACTCAACCAGAGGAACTCCACAAAACCGCACACCTTCAGTGTTTGGATCTGATGCCCTTGCAGTATAAGAAACTTGTCATTTGAACTTACTTTTGTATTCACCAAGGAGAATTTGTACCCGTTCATCTACTGAAGAACACTTCCCTCTAGCTAACAAAGTGTCCAGAGTCCACCTATTTCATCTAGCGACACATTCTTTCAGACACACGGTAAAACCCAGTTTCTGCAATCCCCAGCCTGGCGAGGTGGGAGGGGTGCTGTTAGAAATTAAAGTTGCTGGGAGTTGCATTCTGATCCGAACACAGCTGACGGTGCCGGGTGCAACGCCAGCACCGAGGGCGCCCTGGGTCTCACGGATGGCGAGCTGATAGCTCCTGCCAACCAGGGGCAGAGGGCGTATCCGCCGCAAGCCGCTGCCCGCGTGCTAAAGCACGGTTTTCCTGCACAGATGTCTTTGCTCTCAGAGCCTAACAAAAACCCCGTGCCCTGGGTCTCGCAAAAGCACTGCGGGCAGGCGCCCTGAGCGCGCCCTCAAGAGAACCCCGGGGAGGGGAAGGGGCAGCAGGAGGCGCCCGCTTCTGCAACTCACCTTCTGCTGCCTCCGGGCCATGTCGGTGGGCTGCTTGGCGTTGAAGGGGTATGCGATGCACCGCACTACCAAGACGTAGAGCTGCAGGCGGATCTGTCGCTCCCGCTCCTCGTCCAGCTGTCGCTCGGGCTCGTCTCGCCCCTCGCTCAGCACTGAGGGGCTAGGACTCCCGGGTCTGGCTGCGCCGCCGCCGCCGC
>NW_006921757.1:7177950-7184131 GCF_000298275.1 Orycteropus afer afer | reverse complement strand
CAGCACATCGCGGCTCTCCTCTTCCAGCCCTTCGTCCGACTCCTCTTCGCTGGAGGACGGGTCCAGCATGGTGCTTGGGGGGGCCTCTCCACTGCGGCTACGCCCTCGGGTCCCAACGAGCGCGGGGCCGGCAGCGCGACCGCAGACCGAAAGGGAAAGTGGCCTGGGCTTTCCGGACACGTCGAGTTGGAGACAGGAGCGCTCCTACCACCAGGGCGCTGGGGGCGGGCAGCAGCGGGAGGAGGGCCAGGCGGGGGAGAGGGGAGACGCCGGGAACGGGGAGGCGGAGTTAGCGCCGGGGTGGGGGGAGCTGGCGCGCCTGGGAACCGCTCGGCCAGTCCCGGTTCCGGGCCCCTCGGTCGCCCCACGCCCCGCGGCAGAGGCGGAGCGGCCCGAGCGCCGGGCGCAGGTGAGGAACCTGTGGCGCCTCCAACAAGCAACACGTGGAATGGAATGTTGAGGAGCGGGCGCGGGGCCGCAGACTGCGCGTGCGCGCGCCGCTGCCACCTCCGGGACCAAGAGCCCGGGTGGCCCGGTGCGCAGTTGACCAAGGCTGGAGCCAGTGGAGGTGGTGGCTTTGTGGGCGCTCACCTGGAGCTGCTCGGACTGCAGGAACCCCATAACCCCATAAGCTTTTTCTCCTGCAAGCTTCCCAAGGGCTCGGGACAGGAGAGGGGAGCCAGGGGCCTCCGCTGGAGGGAGCGGAGAGGCCAGGACTTTGTCCGGACCGGATCCTGGTGTCTGGCATTGAACCAGAGCGCAGAAAAGTGGGGCCACAACCCTTCATCTCGAAATAAAGGTGGTATAAGACTTTTAGGAAGTCCCTCACCCAGCTCCGCCGCTGTTTGACGCTCATGCTGAAGTTAAATTATAAGTCATGTGCACGTTCTTAAAAAAATAAAACAAGAGAAATACAAATGAGCCTCTTTTTTAAAAAAAAAAAAAATCTTATTCCTGCAGATGCCTGATCAATATAGATTTCATGCTGACGGAATGGCACTCTGATTCAGCTCAAACAGAGCTCGATTATTTTCTGAGTTGGGGTGCGATTGACTCAGAGAGGTTGTGTAGTGTAGACATTTATTCTGCAAATATTTGCACGCCCGCACGGTACCCCGCGCAGTTAGCTTTTGGCGGAGCTGGTGGTGCACTTGAGCACTGTAGGCTCCGGCCTGCAGTGGGCGTCCGGCAGCTGCACGCGAAGCCTGCCTTATCTGCGCTGATTTCTCCAGTACCGGAACCACTGAGTTTCTTTCTGTTATTGTATTTCTAGTGTCCTGAGTCCCGGCAGGGGGAAATGGGCAAAAGAATTAGTTAAACACACGGGGGAGTGTGCAGCGGCCAGGTCGGCAGGGCGGTGAGGACGCTCAGTGGAAATAACAGCAGGCAAATAAAACCACCGTCAGCTCTGAGCTCATCCACTCGGCGGCCAAACAGCAGGTTTAGCTTTTCCAGGCCACTTGCACAGTTAGGAACAGAAGAGAGAGGCTTGCTTTCCGCATTTACTGACCTTCTCCGTAGAAGGGGTAAAAGACAACAGGTATTCACTCTCAGGGAGCCTCGCCTATTCGTCACTTCTTAATTGGTGCCCACAGTGTGAGCATCCCACTTACATATGGTGTTCATGGAGGGCATGACTGCAAGCTAATGACCAACTGCCAACGGATACAAATCTCAAAAAACTGAAGTTTTTAGAGGCAGTGTTTTATTTTTGGCAAAGTAAATAAATGATAACCATTCAAGTCTTAAAACTGATTACTTACATGGCATTGTACAGTTTGCAAAGTTCTCTGAAAGTCCTTATTAAGAGTCACCAAAGTAACCTTCTGAAGCTAGTAATATTTGTTATTATTATTATTACTGGGGCTAATTACATGCTTTGTACCAGATATTACACTGTCTTTTACATACATTATCTCTTATTATCAGTCCCATTTTACAGATAAGGAACCTGAGACTTAGAGAACCCTCGTTCCCAAGGTGACAATACTAGCAACTAGTGGAACAGGATCTCGACACAGTTTTCTAATTCCAAATATTTGCTTTTTTTATTACTGCAATTTGCCTTGATAATAAATCAATATATTAAGTGTATGACGTTCATTAAATTGACAAATAAAAGAACTTAATTCTGGGACATAAAAGTACAATTTAAAGATGGTAGTTTTATGGACCTTTCTTCTTCACCAAAGTGACGTTTTTCAGTTTCTTTTACTAATTATTTAATATTGCTTGATGAAGTAGCTTATTATTTTCTTCCTATTAAAAACAATTATCAAATCAAAGACTCTCCAAGCTTTGAGGATGCCTCTAGAAAACATCTAATAATTTTTAGAATAATATGTGCATGCAGATGAAAATTGCTTAGGAGGCATAAATTAATGGCCAAAAGGCAGCAAAAAGAATGTTTAAAGATTTATTTACATATATATATTAGTTAAGAAAGTAACATGAAAAATCTATGCTGAGTATATTGGAAAAGATGTAGTCCTTGACCTCAAGAAGCTTAGAGGTTAAGGAATGGGAAATGAGAAAATCAATTATTAAAAAAAAAGAACACTGATACCAGTTTTACAGTCTGATGATCAAACCAATAATACAGAAGATTATGATAATACAGAGAAGAAACACCTTGTACAAGAGAGAGTAAGGGTTGGAGTAATAGAAGGCTTGGAGAATGCTTGATGTTGTTGGAGTGAAGGCACTGTACACAGGTGAAACAGCATTTGCAAAGGCTGGAATTGCTTGCCACATTAGGGAAATTACAAGTAAACTTTCATGTTTGAAGTGAAGGACACATGTGAGGATATTTGGAAGATGATACTAGAGAACCAAACCAAACGTACAACCACTGAGTCGATTCTGACTCATAACAACCCTGTAGTACAGAGTAACACTACCCCAAATCGTTTCCAAGGCTATAAATCTTTAAGGAAATAGATTGCCCCATCTTTCTCCTGCAAAGCAGCTGGTGGGTTCAAACTGCTGAGCTTTTCATTAGTAGCGGAATGTTTTAACCACTAAGCCACCAGAAACTTAGACTAGAGAACAGACAGAGGTAAATTTAGGAATGAACTTGGGTGCTCCAATAACTCACTGCAGTTAAGTGGGATCCGACTCATAGCGACCCCTCCTTGGGTTTCCGAGGTGGTATCTCTATGAAGGGAGCTCTGGTGGCCAAGTGCCTAAGGCATTTGACTGCTAACCAGAAGGCTGGCATTCAAACCCACCAGCCACTCCTCAGTGGAAAGACTGGGCAATCTACTTCAGTAGTGATACCACCTCGGACATCCAAGGACGGGTCTCTATGAGTCGGGATCAACTGGAGGGCAGTGAGAGCAGTAGTAGAGTAATCCCTATGGAAGCAGATTGCCCAACCTTCCTTCCCAGAAGTGAGTGGTGGGTTTGTACCACCAGCCTTCTGGTTAGCAGTCAAATGTTTGGAATTTAAACCATATCCTGAAGAAAATGGAGATGCACAGAAGGATTTAAATTAAGGCAAGATATAATGTGTTTGTAACTCTTAAGAGTCCATCTGCAGCAATGTAAGGGCAATGAAACCAGAGGCAAGACACCATGAGATTTTAAAAGAAATAATGAGGCTTGAATTCAAGATGGGACAAAAAGAAAATGAAAGCTTATGAGACGGACGGTATGTTTGAGGGGCTGAGGCATGAGGGTCAATGGAGATTGCAAGGATAGGGTAAACGGGGAAATGAATAATAAGAGATAAAATATGGGCTTATTCACAGTAATACATCAGACAGTGTTTCACTGCTCTTCAGATTTTCTGTGGACAGTTTTCTAGAAGTGAATGGCCCTGTTCTTCGTCCCAACTACTAAAGCCAAAGATGAAGAAATTTAAGATTTTTACACATTTCTGCAGTCTGCAATTAACCAAACATGCAATCAAGATGTATTGATTATGATTGGTGATTGGAATGCAAAAGTTGGAAATGAAGAATCATCAATAGTTGGAAAATAAGTCCTTGATGATAGAACTGATGCCAGAGATCACATGACAGATTCTGCAAGACCAACAACTTATTCATTGCAAATACCTTTTTTTAACAATGTAAATGCTGACAATACATATGGACCTCACCAGATGGAATACACAGAAATCAGATTGATTACATCTGTGGAAAGAGGAGATGAAGAGCTCACTATCATCAGTCAAAACAAAGTGAGGGGCTGACTGTGGAACAGATCATCAATGGCTCATGTACAAGTTCAAATTGAAGCTAAAGACAGTTAAAACAAGTCCACAAGAGCCAAAATATGGCCTTGATTACATCCCACCTGAATTTAGAGACCATCTGAAGAATAGATTTGATGAACCGAACACCAGTGACCGAATACCAGATGAATTGTGGGATAACATCAAGAACCTCATACATGAAGAAAGCAAACAATCATTAAAAGACAGGAAAGGAAGAAAAGACCAAAATGGATATCAGAAGAGACTCTGAAACTTGCTCTTGAACATAGAATTGCTAAAACAAATGGAAGAAATGCTGAAATAAACCATTAATATCACACACAAGTAAAATTTTGCTGAACATAATTCAACAATGGTTGCAGCAGTATATTGACAAGGAACTTCCAGAAATGCAAGCTGGATTCAGAAGAGGACTTGGAAGGAGGGATGTCATTGCTGATGTCAGGTAGATCTTAGCTGAAGGAAAAGAATATCAGAAAGATGTCTATCTGTGTTTTATTAACTATGCAAAGGATCATAAAAAGTTATGGATTGTAACAAATTATGGACAACATTGCCCAAGAGGTTGTCATTTATACACAACAAGGGGATACTTCATGGTTCAAACTCAGCAAGGATGTGTGTCTGGGTTGTATCCTTTCACCATTTGATCTATATGCTGAGCAAATAATCTGAGAAGCTGAACTATATGAAAAAGAATCCTGCCATCAGGATTGGAGGAAGAACCATTAACAACCTGCAATAAGCAGATGACACAACTTCACGTGCTGAAAATGAAGATGAGTTGAAGCACTTACTGATGAAGATCAAAGACTTCAGACTTCATTATGGATTGTACCTCAATATAAAGAAAACAAAAATCCTCACAACTGGACTAATAAGCAACATTACAATAAACCAAAAGCAGATGTTGCCAGAGATTTCATTTTACTTGGATCCACCATCAACACCCATGGAAGCAGCAGTCAGGAAATCAGGTGTCATATTGGAGTAGGCAAATCTACTGAAAAAAAAAAAAAAAAAAACCAACTCTTTAAAGTCGTAAGAAGCAAAGATGTCACTTTGAAGACTAAGGTGCACCTGACCCAAGCCATGATATTTTCAATTGCCTCTTATGCATGTGAGAGCTGGACAATGAACAAGGAAGACTGAAGAAGAGTTAATGACTTTGAATAGTGGTGTTGGCAAAGAGTACTGAAAATACCATTGACTGCCAAAAGAACAAACAAATCTGTCCTGGAAGAAATGCAGCCAGAATGCTTCTTAGAAGTGAGAACAGCAAGACTTTGACTCACCTACTTTGGCCATGTTGTCAGAAAGTCCATTCTCTGGAGAAGGATGCCATGCTTGGAAAAGTAGAGGGTCAGCAACAAAGGGGAAGATAGTCATCAAAATGGATTGACCCAGTGGCTACAACAATGGGCTCACGCATAGCAAGGCTCATGGAGCTGGCACAGGACCGGGCACTGTTTTGTTCTGTTGTACATAGGGTTGCTATGAGTCGGAGCCAACTTGACAGCATCTAACAACAACATGGGTTTATAGAAGACAAGCAGGTTTGGAGCAAATCAAGTTTCAAAAGTTTATGGAACACATCACAGAGGGTCTATAAGCAGTTGGAAATGCAAACCTGTTACTCGAGTCTGAATAAGAGAGTCACCAGCATGCTGGTGGTAGCTGAAGATACATACAGATGGGATGATGTGGTCCAGAAGTTATATACTCAGAGTGAAAAGAGAGCCAATGAGGTATTCCCAGGAATCCCTTCATGTTTCTCCATTTAAAGCATGTTGTTGTTGTTAAGTGCCATCGAGTCGTTTCTGACTCATAGCAACCCCATGCACAGCAGAATGAAACACTGCCCGATCCCACGCCAGCCCCACAATCCCTGCTATACCTGAGCCCATCATCACAGCCACCATATCAATCCATCTCCTTGAAGGCCTCCCCCTCTTTCGT
>NW_006921757.1:7170155-7176645 GCF_000298275.1 Orycteropus afer afer | reverse complement strand
TGCACTGACTGATTTAAAGCATAGTTGAAAGAAAAGGAACCTGGTAAAAAGACCTAATCACTAAAGATTTGTTGTTCCCCCAATGTCGTTATGAGTTGGAACGAATTTGACAGCACCTAACAACAACAATCATTTTTAGTTAAAAATTCCAATTAGTATTTATAATAATGTTCTTGCCAGATTTCTATCTTAAACATTAACTCTTTCAGGTAACTAGAATATAAGAATACTTGAATCAATAATGTCTAATATAAGACTATGATTGATTTGTACCATTTCATAAATACACAGAATGAACCTGAACTTGTTCAGTGATTTATTTTTACTTTTCTCAAGGTGAGGATAAAAACAAATTGAAGTTATACTGCTATTTTAATGAAATACCTCTAATTCTAAGGAAAGATGGATGCACAGAAATAAAATAGATTATAAAATATGTTTGCACAACGATAGTTAAGGAAGCAGGTGTGTGACCTAATACCTATAGATGGGCTATTTTCTGGCTGATAATTGATTTGTGCATTTGACTGAAAGGAAATCACTAAATCTTTCAAGTCACAGACAGAGTCACTTTTTCATTCAACAGGGACGTTTAGGACACCCACCCTAAGCTGTGGGCTACTCTGAGTAGATAAAAACAAGAAACTTTACTCCTGGAGAGAGTGATAGAAAACCCACACAAGCCTAACATAAAAAATTATGATAATATATATGTTCCTGTGGAGGTAAAAGAAATGCACAAAACACCCCTTAAGAATTGTGAAAGAGGCAATCCAGGCTCTTTTATAGTCCAATTATAGCTAAAATTATTTTACAACAGATAGAATAATCTTTTTCAGGCCAAATGGAAGTACTGGTTTTGAAAATATGTATGAAAAAACTATCAACTTGCAAGGCCAGATAATAATCAATGGAGTAATGGATTTACAAAAGTAAGGTAAAAACAAGAAATCTTTTTAAACGTTAAGATGAGTATTTATAACTTACAAGGCAATAATCTTCTTGGTAATCTCATTTGAATCCCTTTCCTCCCTTTGCTCAGCATTTCCGTATTCTCATCTCCAAGTAGAATTTCAGTCCTAGCAGAGAACTATTCTGGAATACCACTTGTTACAGGTAATGAGTGAAAATATCTAGCAATGGTTAGCATAAATTAACCAGTAAATGGGCAGGACACACATACACACACACACTCAAGATATACTCATAGTGTTGTTATGAAGCTTTAATAAGATAATGCATGTAAAGTACTTACAAGACTATCTGGCACACACTAAGTTCTCAGTAAATGTCAAATATAAGGCGCTCTGGTGGCACAAAAGTTTGACAGTTGGAAGCCACAAGCCATTCTGTGGGAGGAAGATGAGGCAGTCTGCTTCCATAAGGATTGACAGCCTTGGAAACCTTATGGGGGTCACTATGAGTCAGAATTGACCCAATGGCAATGGATTTACAATCACTTTATTATTAAGTCCACTTTTAACTACAGAACCATTGAAAATAATGTAGATAAAGTTGTAAATGAATCTATGCGTAGGTTTTACACAGCTCAGAATTTGTATTTCTAAATTACTAACATTGAAACAATCAGATGAAGAAACTCCCAAACATATGTTTTGTTGTTTTGTTAAAACCTTTAAGATTTCATAATTTTTACAGTAAGATTTGACCTCACAACAATAAGCTACCATGCTTCTATTCCTATTCCATCTGTAGACATTCATTAGTGATTGATTGTAGTTTTTTGGAGAGAGTTTTTTTTTTTTTTTTTTTTCCATTTTGTGAAATATGTAGGGAAAGAGGATGGAAATGAGTTGGGTTGTGAAGTCTAAGGAGGAAGGAGAAGGTAGAAGCCATATGATGTATGTGTTTAAAATGTCATGAGGAAAAGTATTGCCTTAATTCAGATATATTTGTACATAATGAGGAGCTCTGGAGGCATAATGGTTAAGGCATTTGTCTACTAACCAAATGGTCTGTGTTCGAACCCACCAGCTGCTCCATGGAAGAGAGATGAGGTAGTCTACTCCTATAAGATTTATAGCCTTAGGAACCTAATGAGGGTTGCTATGAGTTGGAATAGATTTAATAATGACAGTGGGATTGGCTTCATTTTGTATGTAATGAGTACTAAGGTCTCCTAGAAGCGGATATTTAACCTAGAGTTGGATAATGTTTGTAAATTAATTGTAAATATTGACATCCTTATTGAGATACAAATGATATGAAATGTTTTTGGTAATAAATAAAAGCAAGAAATGAATGCTCATAATGTAGAAAATGGTTGATTTTCCCTGTAGCTTTCCTAGTATTTTTGTACTTATTTCAGTTTTGTTGTTAAACACATTTTCTACCCATCAATAACATTTATTGAGTACCTATTCTGTGTTAAACACTATACTAGAACGCTTTGTAGTAGTTAAGTTGTGTGTCAACTTGGCTGGGCCTGATTGAGTGGCTAGGCAGCTGGATGTAGTTATTCCCCAAGATGAGACTGGTAATTAAATCCATGGTGGAATCAATTGGAGGAGCTGAGTAGCTGCTTTAGGGATGTGGTCTGTTTCCAGTCTATAAGAAACAACTTTGAGGAAGGTCTCCAGCCTTTTGGCACACTTGAACCCTGCATGTAGCCAAGTCATTGTTTAGCAGCCTGCCATATCCTGTCGATGTTGGGACTTCATTTAGACTTGAATTAGTTGCTTGCCAAGTTGTTTGGTAACATTGGGACTGTGCCTTTTTACTTGTCAACCTTGGGCTTGTCAACCTCAGCAGCCAGCAGCTGTCTGAGTGAAGAAAAGCCTCTAGCTCCAGTGGGCCGGAAGTAGGAGGCAGAGCTGAAGCCCAATATTGAAGGGCTTTCACCCAGCCCCTAGAGCCTGGCACTTTTAACTTGGACTTAAAGCCTCCAAAATTGTAAGAGAATAAACTCCTTTTTTGTTAAAGCCATTCCATTTGTGGTATTTCTGTTGGAGTAGCACTAGGTAACCAAAACACGCTGTAAAAAGGGAATTGCAGTGATTGGCTAGAAACTCAACTCATGTCAGAAAAAAAGATGAGAATTCTATTACTCTAAAAAACTGGCCCCATTTCAACAATAATACTCAAGAAAACTAAACTATAGTGAGGTAGAACGTTATTGAAAAACATGTAAGGGACAGTAAAATGACATTAAGTGGGAAAAATTAGAATATTTCTTTATTAACTATTTACTATTAGTCTACACTAATGACTATCAAAATTTTTGTTCTCAAGACACATTTTAACTTTTAAAAGTTACTGAACACTTCAAAGAACTTTTGTTATGTAGATTATATTTATTGGTACTTTTATATTAGGAAAAATAAAACTAAGAAAATTCAGAAACAGCTACTTTTTAATATATTTTAAAATAATAATAAACTTATCACATAACATTAACAAATTTGTATGAAAAACTAGTGTTGTTCTTAGGTGCCGTTGCATTGTCTCTGATTCATAGTGACCCTATGTACAGCAGAACGAAACACTGCCTGGTCCTGTGCCAACTCCACGATCCCTGCTATACCTGAGTCCATCATTGTAGGCACTGTGTCAATCCATCTTGTTGAAAAAACTAGTATATTTCCAAAATAGAAAGTTGAGTGAGAAAAATGGCTTTATTTTATATGTTAACAAGCGTGTTTAATGTTTGGCTTAGGAAGATTCACCTGGATTCTCCTATCTGCTTCTGCAATCAGTTGGTTGCATTATTTTGTTTTAGTTGAAGTAGATGAAGAAAACCAAACCTCACATAGGTATGCACTTAAAAATAAAAAAGTATTTTAACAACCTCTTTATATAATTGTTAATACTCTTCTTTGATATTACACCAAAACTTGACAAGTGGTAGTTTCTTAATGTTAGTTAAAATGTGAAATCTGAAACTACATCAATAAACTTTTCTTATTCTGTGATATTAAAACAATCTCTTAGATGGTTGTGCTTTGAATGGATCTTTTCCCTGTGTATGATTTTGTAAAGTAATTTATTGGTCAACTGGAAAACATTGGTACACTGAGTTACATAGAGCTTTCAAATGTTGACACATTTTATTAAACAATGTCAAAAAACTCACATTTGTCAATGATCACTGATCTCATCGGAAATGTCTTTAAGTACTGGAAAACCATCAAGCTCATAGCAGCAGATATACGTTTTACAAAATTCTAATTTTTACTCAAATTTCAATTTTTTTAATTGGCAACAAATGCTGTCAGTTTTTTCCTTAAAGTGACAAGTTCACTTCACTCACTTTTGAGGAAATGTATGCCAAATATCCAAGACTAAATAAATATAATTTGTCAGCTGTTCTCTCAAATAAAAATGGTGTCTTATGAGCAAGGGCCTAATTCAGCTCATAACTCAAACAGCTGCTTTTCCATGAGACAACCCCGAGCTTGAATATGCACCAGAGGTGCTTTATGTATACTTCCCATTTTATCTCATAGGACATTAAAAAAAAGTGCACCTAAGGGTCAAACTTTAATAAAAAAACTTTTACTGTTTCATGAGGAATGTTCCTTTTTTGTTTTGTTTTTTAAATTGAGCTTTGGGTGCAAATTTACAAAGCAGATTTGTTTTACATTCAACAGTTCATGCACATTTGGTTTCACAGCCCCGATTACAATCCCCAACCATAAAAAAACTCTCCTTCTCACTCCTCCCTGTGACTACTCTCTCCCTGTGCCCTTCTTATCTATGTATTCCTGTCTGTCCAGGTTTCCCTCCATATGGATGCTGCCCTTCTAATGGCTCATGGATGACTGATCTAAGGGGTGCATCTCCCAAAGACAGGTGTTCTTTACGTAGGTCTTTCTACCATTGAGCTGAGAGCCAGTCTGTGGAAGTGAGTCCATATGTAGGCCTGAAGGATAACCAGGGGCCATAGCCTCAGGGGCTCTACCAATCTCTATCCAACCAGTAATTCTGGTCATTTTTGTGTTTTTGAATTTTGTTCCACATTTTTCCTCCCACTCTAACCAGGATCTATTATTTTGATCCCTTTCCCTGTGGTTGCCATTGGTAGCCAGGCACCATCTAGTTCTTCTGGTCTTGGTGTCATGAAGGGTGAGGTCCTTGTGGTGCATCATTATCTTTGTACTAATTGTTTCCAAATGGCTTTGATTTTCTTCACTCTTCTTTGCTTCAGGCGAGAGGAGACCAATGGTTGCATCTCAGATGGCTGCTCGAAAGCTTTTAAGACCCCAGTTGCTACTCACCAAAGTAGGATGTAGAACAAGATTTTTATGTACTGTGTTGTGCTGGCTAAGCATGATGTCTCCAAAGACTATGATCCTGAGCCTGCAGACCCAGTGATTCTCTCTCTCAAGGTGTTTTATTGTCTCTGAGAAGCTATTCCAATACTGTCCTCTGTTACTTCTGTAATGTATATAGATAATTTTGTAGCATAAGAACATATTTAAGATTATCTTCACCCAAATCTATCCTTGGTCTTGGGCATATTCCTGTTTGCCTAACCCCACCTTATCTTCTTGCTTGTCTGTGCATTTACCCATTGCCTAGTGTTTGGTGTTACTGGTAGTGCAGTATTGTACATGTGATAGTATTTGCCTCATAAGGAGTATTCTTAAGTGAAGTTAGCTTCAGCTTTGTTTTGGTTTGTCTTTGTTTTTTTTCCTATGAGTGTAAGACATGGCAGTGAAGAACACAGTGATTAATAGTATATTTTGGTGCCACTACCTTGATTCATGCTAAGGTAGTGGTGGCTTTACCACCACTGCTGCTGCACCACTAACACAAATGTCAACCTAATGAAAAGGACAAATAGCATCTTAATATGAAAATAGTTCTGACACTGCAGACCCCTGAAAAGGTCTCAGGGACCCCAAAGGGTTTAAGGACCACATTTTAAAGCCCCTAGGAAACATGGGTATGTCTTTAATTTTCCTATTGAATGATTAATACATTGCTGTTACTCAGCAAAATTCACACTCAATGTTCTTTCTTCTCACAGACAGATTTAAGGGTAACATACATATTACACTATGTTGAACAGATATACACCTAATGAATTTTATTACACTTAATGGTATAGATTGTGAAAAGTTTTTATTCCTATTGGACTAACTTAACAAGAACATTCTAGATTATTAATAAACAAAAGTTTTATGCAAAGGTAATTCTGCATCTAATAACATAGAAAATTCATTTCTATTTTATATAGTGCCTGGGATCTGAACTTAAACAGCATGCTAATATTCTGAATCTGTGGAAATTCCTTCAATTTTAATTACGCTAAAGATATCTATCTACATCTGAGAAGTGAAAATAAAAATATTATGTTGCATGGTTTAAAAAAAAAAAAACTCACTGCTGTCAGTCGAGTCCAGTCAAGCCCGATCTGACTCATAGCGACCCCTCCTTGGATTTCTAAGGAGGTATCTCCAAGGAAATAGATTGCCCAGTCTTCCTTCCCAGGAGTGCCTGGAGGGTTTGAACTGCCAGCCTTCTG
>NW_006921757.1:7169077-7169580 GCF_000298275.1 Orycteropus afer afer | reverse complement strand
TATTTTGGTTAGCAGCTGAGTGCCTTACCCACTGTACCAGGAGACCTCCCTGTGTTTCATTAAAGGGGTGGTAATTCTATACTGAAGGAGCTCCGGTGGTGCAGTGCCTAAGGCATTTGACTAGTAACCAGAAGGTTAGTGGTTCAAACCCCCCCACCTATTCCATGGATGGGGCAATCTACTTCCATAAAGATTTACTGCCTCAGAAACCCGATGGGAGTTGTTATGAGTCAGAATTGACTAGATGGCAATGAGTTGTATTTTTTTTCAATTCTATACTGAGGAGACCTGGTGGCTCAATGAGTCAGCACTTGGCTGGTAACCAAAGGGTTGATGGTTTGAACCCACCCAGAGGCTCCTAGGGAAGAAAGACCTGGTGATATGCTTCCCTAAAGATTACAGCCTAGAAAACCCCAAAGGCCAATCTGCTATGTCATATGAAGTCACTAAGAGTAGGATTCCACTCAATGATACCTAACAACAATTCTATATTATATGACCTC
>NW_006921757.1:7166961-7168247 GCF_000298275.1 Orycteropus afer afer | reverse complement strand
GTGCCTTTATTTACCACACCATCACACACACCCACACACCCTCACATACACACACGCACACCACTTTCTTCAATACTGCATCATCTTCTCCTTGTTAAATTAAAACATTCTTCTCCCACAATATCAGTTTTACTGATGAAGCTTTTCCAAACCCAAACTCAGGACAATTTTTGTATTTTCAAATTTTACAAATATAGAAACATCCATAAGATGGTGCTGTATCTTTAATTTAATTTGGTCAGATAGTTGAATGCTAAAATACATGTGTTACAATGTGAAAAGACTGGGTGAGAGTTTTTAATCATTATGTCTTATGCTGTGCAGCTGGTAGGGTGAGTCTAATGAAAACCTTCACATTAATTTATTTTTCACATATCATACAACTGTTAATGTACCTTTGCTCCAGTTTTAGTTCCCAACTATAGGTAAAAGTAAACAAATAATTGAAATTCTCATTTCAACTGGTATTTTCTGAATAAATTTATCATTTTAAACCAATGAAGCAGTTGAATTATACACTGTATCAATTTCTACCAAGGTCAATAGTAGTCTTTAAAAGTACTTTGAAACCTCCAATTTGATGGAAATTAGAAATGGCATTGCATGTAAGCACTTCCTTTCAGATGCAGAGTGGTAAAGGAATTAACTCAATAATTTTCTGTACATAGTAAATTTACTTACCCAGAGAGGGAAAGGTAATTTAAGATATGCTAATTGCATAATGTGTTTCTGAAGTTAGGGTGAGGCAGTCAGGAGAAGTAATATTTCATTTCCTGCCAAATTATTAATCATAAATAGATTCAATAAGCAGACTGTTTCGAATGTGATTATATGATGTTTGTTTTTAAGATGAATGACCTTATGCCAAAAGACTAGATACCACCATAGAGGTGACAAGGTGACAAGGAAAAATGTGTTCATGACAAGGAAACCCATGGAGCTATGAAGAACAGGACACCTACGTACATATACTCAAGGCAGGAACTTGTCATATAACCATATGTTAACCTCATATAAAATTTTATTGCTATGATTCGGGGCATACTTCATTTTGTAGATCTATTTTCCTTTCAATCGCTCAGAATTCTTTCCCCCTTTGAATAGTGCCACTTTGTGAATGAAACCATCATTACCTGTCTTAATTCAATATGATGCTATAATTTTGCAGAAAACTTTGAATAGATTAGGAGTCACTATGCAGGAGCTCTGGTAGCATAGTGGCTAAAGCACTTGACTGCTAACCAGAAGGCTGGCGGTTCAAACCCACCAGCCACTCCTCGGAAGGA
>NW_006921757.1:7159709-7165920 GCF_000298275.1 Orycteropus afer afer | reverse complement strand
TGACTCGACGGCACATAACAACAACAACAACAATAAATATCTAATCAAAGTTAAAGTGATCAAAAACTTAACATAACTTACAAGTTTTTGTGCATTCATTGTGAAAACAATACCGATTACATCTGCTAGAAAAACAAGATCTTATCAGGTGCTTCTAAAGAAATAAAAAAGAAGATAAAAATCTCTTTGTGGGGACAAATAAGCATTAGGCCTCAGAGTTGTATTTTTGTAATAGCGTTACTTAGATGATACTGCTGAGATTGGAAGAGGCAAAGAATAAGGCAATGGAGTTGTAGGGAAAAGATGACTAGAAAGAAACGCAGGACATGCTGTTGAAATAACCTGATGAGGAAACATTATTAGGCAAAAGTTAGAGGAAGATGTTAAGAAAGCCTCCAAAATTTGAGTTTGTGTATCTCTGTTTGGGCTTAGAAACATTCTTTTCAATTAAAAAAAAAAAAGTGGCTCCCTAGTGCCACTCTGACAGGAATATACCACAAATGAGATGGCTTGAACAAACAGGAGTTTATTCTTTTACAGTTTGGAGGCTTTAAGTCCAAGTTCAAAGTGCCCCTCAACCTTGGGCTTCAGCTCTACTTCCTGCTCTTGGCCCACTGGAGTTAGAGGCTTTTCTTCACTCAGACAGCTGCTGGCTGCTGAGACTGACAAGCCCAAGGTTGACAAGTAAAATGCCACAGTCCTGTTGCCAAACCACATGGCAGGCCATTAATTCAAGTGCATTGCAAGTCCCAAGGTCAGCAGAGCATGGTAGGTTGCTGAACAATGGCGCAGCTACACCCAGGGTTCAAGTATGCCATAAGCTAGAGACCATTCCCAAAGCTGTTTCATATATATGGGAAGCAGACCATATCCATAAAGCAGCTACTCAGCTGCTTGTGGTAGGTCCTATCATGGAACTGATTGCCAGTCTCTTCATGGGGAATAACTACCACCAGCTGCCCAGCCGCTCAACCAGGCCCAGCCAAGTGAACACACAAATTTAACCACCACGTTAGATTTCAAAAATGAGACTTTAGTCTTGATATCTTTCTCTTAACATAAAATCATGAGCAATTCATTTTTTTTTTTTTACTTTTTGAAAGGAGATTTAAATAGTTTTATGATAGTGCTAAATTCTTCCCATTTAACCCAAACCCATTACCATCGAGGACAGAACAGAACTGCCCCATAGGGTTTCCAGTGCTGTAATAATAACATAAGCAGATAGCCACATCTTTCTCCTGCAGATTGGCTGGTGGGTTAGAATCCCTAATTTACTGGTTTGGAGATGAGCGCTTACCTACTGCATCATCAGGGCCCCTTTCAGGACCGACAGAACGATAAAATTAGGTAAACTTTAGTGAGCAGGTTTTGGACCCACAGAACAATAAAATTAGGTAAACTCTGAATCTTATCAAGGAATCCAGCAAAAAAAAAAAAAAAAAAAAAAATTACAGTAAAAATAATTGGAGGATTGATCTTTTCCTTCCTTTCTTTCAATACTGTGGTTAGTCCGTAACTCTTAATATATTAATGGCAGTTACCACTGCCAGTTATATTGCTAGTGCAAATTAACTGGAGGCCAGAAATGGTTCCAATATATTGTTGTTAGGTGTTATCAAGTCGTTTCCAACTCCTACGTACAACAGAATGAAATGCTGTCCAGAGTACTGCATCATCCTCATAATCTTTGCATTGCTTAAAACCACTGTCACAGCCACTGTGTCAATCAATCTCATTGAAGGTCTTCCCCTTTTTTCACTAACCCTCTCCTTTACCCAGCATGATAATCCTCTACATGGATTGGCCTCTCTGACAACATGACCAAAGTAAATGAGACAAAGTCTGGCCATTCTTGCTTCTAAGGAGCACTCCAGCTATACTTGTTCCAAGACAGATTTGTTCATTCTGGAAGTCCATGGTATTTTCAGAATTCATCACCACCACTACAATTAAAATGCATCAATTCTTCTTCAATCTTCCTTATTCATTGTGCAACTTTCACATGCATATGAGGCAATTGAAAATACCATAGTTTGGGGCAGGTGGACCTTAGTCTTCAAAATGACCTCTTTGCTTTTAAACACTTTAAAGAGGTCTTTTGCAGCGGATTTGTCCAATAAAATACACCATTTGATTTCTTGATTGCTGCGTCCATGAGCATTGATTATGGATCGAAGTAAAAAGAAATCCTTGACAACTTCAAACTTTTCTCCATTGGTCATGTTGTTGCTTATTGGTCCAGTTGTGAGGATTTTTGTTTTCTTTATGTTGAAGTACAGTCCATACTGAAGGGTATAATCTCTGATCTTCATTAGTAAGTGCTTCAAGTCTTCTTTACTTTCAGCCAGCAAGGTTATATCATCTGCATATTGTAGGGTATTAATGAGTCTTCCAATATAAGGATTGCAATTAAAAGATTTTAGCTGAGACAGAAGGCATTTCACCCAAAGCCCCCACTGGAGAATATCTGTCACAGGATGAAGCACTCACTACAATGAAAGATACTTAACAAAATGTATTGCTTCAGATTGTTAGTTGATTTCATGTTGGTGATGCAATACTGTTCAAATGTTCCAGTTTAATATTTTAACAGAAAAATTTGGAACTAAAGTAACTGTTTATACCTCTAAAAATTTTCTCAGGAAATCATCAGGTAAGTGTCCTTACTATAACTGAGCCCATCATTGCAGCCACTGTGTCAATCCATCTCCCTGAGGGCCTTCCCCTTTTTCACTGAACCTCCACTTCACCAAGCATGATTTCCTTCTCTAGGGAATGGTCCCTCTGATATGACCAAGGTAGATCAGACGAAGTCTGGCCATTCTCGCTTCCAAGGGGCATTCTGGCTGCACTGCCTCCAGGACAGATTTGTTAGCTCTTCCACAGTCCATTGTACTTTTGGTATTCTTTTCCAACACAACCCAAAAGCATCAACTCTTGTTCAGTCTTCCTTATTTATTATAGCACATTATAGGCCAAACCTTCTAAAGGGACTTTACATAAACTTTTCACTTGATTCTTACAAGACTCCCATGAAATAGGATTTTTTATTTACAGAAGAAGAAATTTGAGACTTAGAGATGTTAAGTAACTTCTTCAAGTTCACTCAGATAGTAAGCAGCAAAGCTGAAATTTGAACGCAGATAGTCTAACTCCACCCAAGGCAAGAAGCAGCAGTGGCAAGAAGCCAGGGCCAAGGCCCCGATCCAGGTAAGGAGAGGGAGGGACCCCACCCAAGGCAGGAAGCAGTGGGAAGAAGCCAAGGCCGAGGGGAGGGCTGGAACAGGTAGGGGGAAGGCCAGCAAGTGGGCGGAGAGGTTTGGAATAGCTAAGGGAGACAAACTTGTCTGTCAAGTTTGTCCTACTGTGGTGGCTTGCATGTTGCTATGAAGCTGGAGGCTGTACTACCAGTGTTTCAAATGCCAGTAGGGTTGCCCGTGGTGAACAGGTCTCAGCGGAGCTTCCAGACTGAGACAGATACGAAAGAAGGAAGAGGTCATCCACTTCTCAAAGAATTGGCCAGGGAAAACCTTATGAATAGCAGGGAAACACTATCCAATACACTACTGGAAAACTTTATGAATAGCCCTGAAACATTGTCAGATACAGTGCTGGAAGATGTGCCCTTCAGGTGGCAAGGCACTCAAAATACAACTGGGAAAGAGCTGCCTCATCAGAGTAGAACCGACCTTAATGATATGGATAAAGTAAAGCTTTTGAGACCTCCGTTTGCTGATGTGGCACAACTCAAACTGAAGAGAAACAGCTGCAAACATCCATTAATAATCAGAACATGGAATGTACGAAGTATGAATCTAGGAAAATTGGAAGTTGTCAAAAGTGGAAAGGAACACATAAAGATTGATAGCCTAGGGATTAGTGAGCTAAAATTGACTGGTTTTGGCCATTTTGAATCAGATAACCAAATGATCTACTATGCTGGGAATGACAAATTGAAGAGGAATGGAGTAGCATTCATCATCACAAAGAATGTTTCAAGATCTATCCTGAAGTACAACATTGTCAGTGGTAGGATAATATCCATATGCCCACAGGAAGACCCGTTAATAATACTATTATTCAAATTTACACAAACCATCAAAGCCAACGTTGAGGAAATTGAAGATTTTTACCAACTTCTGCAGTCTGAAATTGACAAAACATGCAATCAAGATGTGCTGATTATCACTGGTGATTGGAAAAAAAAACTGGAAACAAAGAAGAATCACTGGTTAGAAAATTTGGCCTTGGTGATAGAAATAATGCTGGAGATAGCATGATAGAATTTTGCAAGACCAATGACTTATTCATTGTAAATGCGTTTTTCAACAGCACAAATGGCAGCTATACACACAGACTTCACCAGATGGAGTGCACAGGAATCATATTGAATATTTATGTGGCAAGAGGTGATGAAAAAGCTCAGTAGCTTCAGCCAAAATAAGGCCAGGAGCTGATTGTGGAACAGATCATCATCTGCTCATATGCAAGTTCAAGGGAAGCTGAAGACAATGAAAAGAAGTACACAAGAGCCAAAATATGACCTTGAATATATCCCTCCTGAATATAGAGACCATCTAAATAGGTTTGATGCATTGAACACCATTGACCAAAAACCAGAGGACTTGTGGGATGACATCAAGAACATCATGCATGAAGAAAGCAAAAGGTCATTAAAAAGACAGGGAAGGAAGAAAAGGCCAAAATGGATGTCAGAAGAGACTCTGATACTTGCCCTTGAATGGAGAGTAGCTAAAGCAAATGCAAGAAATTACAAGATAAAAGAGCCGAACAAAAGATTTCAAAGAGCAGCTCAACAAGAGAAAGTCAATTATTATAATGAAATGTGCAAAGACCTGGAATTAGAAAACCAAAAAGGAAGAGCACACTCGGCATTTCTCAAGCTGAAAGAACTGAGGAAAAAATTTAAGCCTCAAGTTGCAAGTTTGAAATATGCTATGGTTGGTTTTTATGGGCAATATATTGAATGATGCAGAAAACATCAAAAGAAGATAGAATGAATACAGAGTCACTGACCAAAAAGAATTGGTCAGTGTTCATCCATTTCAGGAGGTGGCATATGATCAAGAACCAATGGTACTGAAGAAAGAAGTAGAAGCTGCACTGAAGGAAGCGGTGAAAAACAAGATTTCAGGAATTGAAGGGATACCCATTGAGATGTTTCAGCAAATGGATGCCCCACTGGAAGAACTTACTCGGCTATGCTAGGAGATTTGGAAGACAACTACCGTGAATTGACTGGAAGAAATTCATATTTGTATCCATTCTAAAGAAAGGTAATCCCACAGAATGTGGAAATAATCAAATAATATCATTAATGTCACACACAAGTAAAATCTTACTGAAGCTAATTCAAAAATGGGTGCAGCAGTATATTGACAGAGAACATCCAGAAATGCAAGCTGCATTAAGGAGAGGATATGGAACAAGGGATATCATAGCTGATGTCAGTTAAATCTTAGCTCAAAGCAAAGAATACCAGAAATATGTTTACTTGTGTTTTATTGACCATGCAAAGGCATTCAATTGTGTAGATCACAACAAATTGTGGATAACGTGGAGAAGAATGGGAATTCCAGAACACTTATGTGTACTCACAAGGAACCTGTACATAGTCCAGGAGGCTGTTTTTTGAACAGAACAAGGAGACACTGCATGGTTTAAAATTAAGAAGAGAGTGCCTCAGGGTTATCTCCTTTCACAGTACTTATTCAATCGTTATGCTGAGCAAATAATCTGAGAAGCTGGACTACATGAAGAAGAATGGCATCAGGATTGGAGGAAGAATCATTAACAACCTGTGACATGCTGACGACACAACTTTGCTTGCTGAAAGTGAGGATGACTTGAAACACTTACTGATGAAGATTGAAGACTACAGTCTGCAGTATGGATTACACCTTAATATGAAGAAAACAAAAATTCTCACAATTGGACCAATAAGCAGCATCATGATAAATGGAGAAAAGATTTAAGTTGTCAAAAACTTCACATTGCTTGGTTCTACAATCAACGCCAATGGAAGCAGCAGTCAAGATATCAGACAATGTATAGCACTGGGCGAATCAGCTGCAAAGGATATCT
Organism: Orycteropus afer afer; assembly: GCF_000298275.1. Taxonomy (NCBI): domain Eukaryota; kingdom Metazoa; phylum Chordata; class Mammalia; order Tubulidentata; family Orycteropodidae; genus Orycteropus; species Orycteropus afer. Next base: position 7,159,812 of record NW_006921757.1, on the reverse strand, counting down.
TTGAAATGCTGAAGAGCAAAGATGTCTCCTTGAGGACTAAGGCACTCCTAACCTAAGCCATGGTATTTTCACTCACCTCATATGCATGTAAGAGCTGGACAAT
>NW_006921757.1:7156083-7158538 GCF_000298275.1 Orycteropus afer afer | reverse complement strand
AATATGTCATGTTACATGGCAAAGGGAAATTAAGGTAGTAGATGAAATTAAGATTGCTAAATTAGATGACTTTATAATAGGAAGATTATTCTGGATTACCAGGTGGATTCAATTTAATAAGAAACCAATTGCTATAGAGTTCTTCAAACTTACAGTGACCCTATGTAAGTAAGAGTAGAACTGTGCTTTATACAGTTTTCAGTGGTTAATTTTTAAAAAGTAGAAGTAATTTTCCAGAACTTGTACTTCCAACCATTGAGTTACCACTCAGGGACACCTCCTCACTTTGAGGGCTATTCTTTTCTCCTTTCCATCACATTTCCTTTTCTGCTACTTCTAGCATTTATTGATCATCTTCTTTATTATTCTGCTTTTGCAATAAGACACTTAAAGTCTCTAGACTGCAGGATAATGTTCCCTTGTCTTGTGATCTTTACTGTTTTTCAAGCTCTCTTCCCTCACCTATACAATTCTGCCTAGTATAAATTCCTATAGTTAGAATTAGAAGGAGCTCTGGTGGTGCAGTGCCTAAGGCATTTGACTGCTAACCAGAAGGTCAGCAGTTCAAACCCACCAGCTGCTCCGTGGAAGGAGGATGGGGGCAATCTACTTCTCTAAAGATTTACTACTTTGGAAAACCACTGGGTTTCAGAATTGACTCAGTGGCAGTGCATTTGGTTGGTTTTATAGTTGCAATCAACTTGGTGACAGTAGGTTTGAGTGTTTGGTTTTATAACTATACTTAAGGACAACCACTGATCTGTCAGTTTGTCATACTGTGGTGGCTTCTGTATTGCTGTGATGCTGGAAGCTATGCCACTGGTATTTAAAATATCAGTAGGGTCACCCCTGGTGGACAGATTTCAGTGAGCTTCCAGACTAAGATTAGGAAGAAGGACATGGTGGTCTGCTTCTGAAAAAAAAAAATATGACCACTGAATACCTCATGAATAGCAATGAGACATTGTCTGATCTAGTGCCAAAAGATGAGCCCCTCAGATTAGAAGGTATTTGTGGTAGTTAAATTTGTATGTCAGAGCTTGGCTGGGTCTGGTTGAGTGGTTGGGCAGCTGGTGGTAGTTATTCCCCATGATGAGACTGGCAATCAACTCCCATGGTGGAATCTACCACAAGCAGCTGAGTAGCTGCCTTTGGGATGTGGTCTGCTTCCTGTATATGAGAAGCCTTGGGGATAGTCTCTAGCTTATGGCGTGCTTGGACCCTGCATGTAGCCACGTTGTTGTTCAGCAGCCTGCCACACTCTGCTGACCTTGGGACTTACAATGGACTTGAATTAATGGCCTGCTGTGTAGTTTGGTAACATTGAGACTATGCCAATTTATTTGTTGACCCTGGGCTTGTTAGCCTCAGCAGCCACTAGCTGCCTGAGTGAAGAGATGCCTCTAGCTTCAGTGGACTGGGATCAAGAGGCAGAGCTGAAGCCCAAGGTTGAGGGGCTTTCACACAGCCCCTAGAGCCTGTCACTTTGAACTCGGACTTTAGCCTCCTGAACTGTAAGAGAATAAACTCCTATTTGTTAAGGCCGTCCCATTTGTGGTATATTCTTGTCAGAGCAGTACTAGGTAACCAGAACAGCATTCAAACGACAACTGGAGAAGAGCTGCTTCTTTAAAGTAGAGTCAACATTAATGACTTGCATGGAGTAAAACTTCGAGATCTTCATTTGCTGATGTGGCATGATGCAAAATGAGAAGAAACAACTACAAAAATCCACTAATAATTGGAACTTGGAATGTATTAAGTATGAACCTAGAAAAATTGGCAGTTATCAAAAATGAAATGGAACTCATAAAGATCAATACCCTAGGCATTAGTGAGCTGAAATGGACTGGTACTGGCCATTTTGAATTGTGTCATCATACAATCTACTATGCTGGGAGTGACAAATTAAAAAGAAATGGCAACATATTTAGAATCAAAAAGAATATTTCTGTCAGTGATAGGATAATACATATGCTTACAAAGAAGACCATTTAATGGGACTATTGTTCAAATTTTGCATCAATCACTAAAGTCAAAGGTGAAGAAATTGGAGATTTTTACCAACTTCTGCAGTCTGAAATTAACCAAACATGTCATCAAGATGCATTGATAATTACTGTGATTGGAATGTGGAAGTTGGAAACAGAGAAGAAGGATTGGCAGTTGGAAAATATGGCCTTGGTGATAGCAATGATTCCAATGATCACATGATAGAATTATGAAAGTTCAATGACTTATTCATTGCAAACACCTCTTTTCAAAAATATGAATGGTGATTATACATGTAAACCTCACCAGATGGAATACTAAGGAATCAAATTGACCAAATCTGGGAGAGGGCAGGAGATTCTCAATATCATCAGTCAAAACAAGGCCAGGGGCTGATTGTGGAACAGACTATCAATTGCTCATGTGCAAGTTCAAGTTGAAGCTGAAGAAATTTAAAACAAGT
>NW_006921757.1:7145271-7155608 GCF_000298275.1 Orycteropus afer afer | reverse complement strand
AGGATGCAGCATATGATCAAGAACCAACAGCACTGAAGAAAGAAATCCAAACTGCACTGATGGCACTGGTGAAAAACAAACCTCCTGAAATTGACAGAACACTAATTGAGATGTTTCAACAAATGGATGCAATGCTGGAGTGCTCACTCAGTTATGCCAAGAAATTTGAAAGACAGCTACGTACCCAACCAACTGGAAGAGATCCATATTTGTGCCTATTCCAAAGAAAGGTGATCCAACAGAATGCGGAAATTATCAAATAATGTCATTAATATCACACAGAAATAAAATTTTGCTGAAAATAATTATAAAAATATTTCAGCAGTACATAAACAGGGAACTTCCAGAAATTTAAGCCAGATTCAGAAGAGGGTGTAGAGTGAGGGATTTTATTGCTGTTGTCAGATGAATCTTGGTTGAAAGCAGAGCATGGCCAGAAAGATGTTTACCTGTGTTTTATTGACTATGCAAAGGTGTTCAACTGTGGGGATCATGACAGATTATGGATAACATTGTGAAGAATGGAAATTCCAGAACACTGAATTGTGCTCATGAAGCTCCTGTGCCTAGAACCAGAGGCAGTCATTCAAACAGAGCAAAGGGATACTGCATGGTTTAAAATCAGAAAGGGTGGTTTGTTTGTTTTTTCCAGGAGGGCTGTGTCCTTTCACCATAGTTACGAAATCTGTAAACTGAGCAAATAATCCAAAAAGCTGGGCTATATAAAAAAACAACACAGCATCAAGGTTGGAGGAAGACTCATTAGGAACCTGTGATATTTAGATAACTAACATAACCATACTTGCTGAAAGTGAAGAGGACTTGAAACATTTACTGATGAAGATCAAAGACTACAGACTTCAGTTTGCACTACACCTCAACATAAAGAAAACAAAAATCCTCACAACTGGGCCAATAAGCAATATCATGATAAATGGAGAGAAGATTGAAATTATCATGGATTTCATTTTACTTAAATCCATAGTCAGCACCCATGGAAGCAGCAGTCAAGAAATCAAATGATGTACTTTTGCATTGGGCAAATCTGCAGCAAAAGACCTTATTAAAGGGTTAAAAAGCAGATACATCACTTTTAAAGCTAAAGTGCCCCTAACTCAAGCCATGGTATTTTTAATCACTTCATATGCATTTGAAAGCTGAGCAATGTAAAAGGAAGATAGAAGAATTGAGGCATTTGAATTATGGTGTTGGCAAAGAATACTGATTACACCATGGATTGCCAGAAGAACGAACAAATCTTTCTTGGAAGGAGTACAGCATCACTCCTTAGCAGTGAAGATGGTGAGACTTCATCTCTCGTACTTTGCACATGTTATCAGAAGGGCCCAGCCCCTGAAGAAGGATGTTATGTTTAGTAAAGTAGAGGATCTGAGTAAAAGAGCAAGACCCTCAATGAGATAGACTGACACAGTGGTTGCAACAATGGGCTGGCTCAAGCATAGCAGTAACTGTGTGAATGGCAAAAGATTGAGCAATGTGTTCTTGTACAGAGGGTGTTAGGAGTGGGAACCAATGGCACCTACCAACAACATATTTAAGGAGCTCTGGTTGGGTAATGGTTAAGCACTCAGCTGTTAACAGAAAGGCTGGCAGTTCAAACCCACCCAAAAGATCTGCAGGAGAAAGACCTTGTGATCTACCCCTATCACATGGGGTCACTATGAGCTGTTACTAAGTGACAGCACCTAACAACAATAAGTATACTTATATTGCATGTAAGTATACTCCTATTTTGAGGAGTTTATTACAAGTTTTCTTGTTCTATATCTTCTACATCAGAGCATAAATATTAGTGCATGGATTTTCCTTCTAACTTTATTAAAACATGTTGTTTTTGAGTTTACTGTCTTTTGTTCTATAATTCTTTTCAACATTTAATAGGGGACCTTCAATTTTTCATTGTAATATTATAAGTATTTTAAGTATTTCTGGTTATATGTTTGTTTTTAGTTTATTTCTTATATTACTTTTTGAATATACATGACTCATTTTTAATTTTCCAGTATTTTGTCTAATTGTATCCTATTCAACATCATGATGTTCAAAGTTCTTAGCCATATTTTGACTGAAACGAATGACAACTATTGACTGCAACAGGGAAGAGCTAATCATAAGTTCCTTAGATTTTTATTAATATTTCTACTGTAAAAGCAAATCATTATTTTTATGATTTTATTTCAGAATATGATATGCTCATTAAAATCAATAGTTTTCTTAAGGAATTGTTACATTTGAATTTCCACAAAGGATACAGGTTAGTAAAAGCTATATCTAATCAGGTAGAGCACAGTGCCTGAGGCATTTGACTGCTAACCAGAAGGGTGGTGCTTCAAATCCACTAGCTGCTCTGTGGAAGGAAAATGGTGCAATCTACTTCCGTAAAGGTTTACCACCTTGGAAACCCAATGGGGCTTTGATGGCGGTGAGTTTTTATATTCATCTAGAGGGAGAATCTGGACCTGGTGTAGTTGGAATGTTATTTTCTATGCAGATTAGGAGAAAGCTTCCTCATTCCCAAGCCATATACAGTCTCCTGAGAGAAAACTGTGGTAATTAATACAAAAGTCTAGTGCAACCATGAATGTGAAAAACACCCACGTAGAGCTGTGCGTAGGATTCCCTGGGTGATGCAAACGGGTAAGCGCTTGATTACTAAACAGAAGGTTGGCAGTTGAACCCACCCAGAGATGTCTGGGAAGACAGGCCGGGCGATCAGTTCTGAAAGGCCATAGGCTTGAAAACCCTGTGGAGCAGTTCTCTGCACACATGGAGTCATCAGGAGTTGGAATTGACTCAGTAGCAACTACCAACAGCAGTGCATACACAACTTTATGCCCCTGGCCCTGGGAAAGACAGACCATCTCAAAGCCATGATCTATTTCAGTGAATTTTTTTTCTGACTTTACTCAGCCAGTATGGGAATGAACTGAAGTAATCAGACATGAGTATTTGAAACCTTTACAACCGAGCCCCAGGTACACCAAGATAAAATAAGAAAATCATTTGATCTTTTGGTTCTCATGGCACCTCAGGTGTTACTGCCGCCAATGAATGTGGCTGTTTATCAGAGTTCAGGTTAATTCCAAATTTCCCCTCCTGTCTTGATGATTGAGGATATCATTTCGACACTCTCTAGAACACTATGAGATTAAATGACATTTCAACTGCTACAATATAATTTAGTTATTTCAGTATAAAATTTATTATACTTTTTTCTAAAAAACAAAATCAGATTCCTTGTGATGTAATAATGTAAAGAACATGTTTTAATTGAGACAACCATATTCTCTACATATCATTTTGTTGATTAGCACTGAAGAGAATAAGACAAAAGAGATACTTAAGGCTGTTATCAAAAGTTCTTAAACTGAAGATGGACTAAAAGTCAGATGAACTTGTTTGGAAACGAGGATGGGAATGTGTGCTGATATGTTTTATTTTAAATGAAAAATTGACCAACTTTCATAGTGAAGTGCAGAAAGCAACCTTAGTAACGAATTACATACAACATAGCATGAAACAGAAAAGTTTTTAACAAGTTAAAAACTTAGAAATACCTATAGGGAGAGAATTTCAAATAGGTATCTCAGTTGCTGGAGAGGCGTAAAATATTAGGAGGGATTCAGAAAAGAAGGAAGAAATCATAAAAACCAATTTTTTTTTAAGGGACAACTATATTATTATCAGGAGTTTGGAAAGGAGTTGGAATATTTCTATGTTTAATTTGCATCAGGTAAGGATAGCCAGGCTCAGCCATCTCTAATATAGAGTTAGACTGGGCAATACGACTCACCTTGGCCAGATTCCTTCTCTGGATGCTTGAATTGACACTACCTACCTTTGTGTTTTAGAGACTCTGTGTTGTGAAAATGGGTAACGCTTTGCACTGCTAATGGAAAGGGTGGTGGTAAGAGTCCACCGAGAGGCACCTCAGAAGAAAGGCCTGGTGATCTACTCCTGAAATATCAGCCACTGAAAACCCTGAAGAGCAACAAACAAACAACTTTGCTCTACAGCCTCAAGCTCTCTCAAGCTCATATTCTCTTCCTTAACACAATCTTTCTTTAAATACGTTGCTATTTCGTTCAATCAGTTTACAAATAGCCTGGGGAACCATTCAATCTCTTTGAGGCAAATTTCCTTCTTGCTACTTTATACACTGATTTCAGTTTTGTCTCCTGAAGCAAACTCATTTCCTCTACTTTCAAATTCTTGAGAGGCTTTTGTTGTAGCTCTACGGCAACAGTTAACAACACAGCGTTGACCTGTAGTGCATTCGTAGAGCAGGCTCTCAGCAAATACTGCTGATTGATCAGGAAACTTCATTACCTGAAACCCTGCCATAGCTTTCATTCCAGTTCAACTGGTTTCTGTGTAAAGCTATGTATTGGCAATTACAGGAATGGTTTCCCATTCCCTTTCCTGTTAAACAAACCAGCAGAATTAAACAGTCAATGGCATTACCAAAATAATGACTGCATCTAAAATGGAAACATTGCAAATGGCTTGTGAGTCATTATTCAACCTCTTGAGATTTACCTAAACTTGTATAATCACTTTGGGATGCAAATTTAGAACAGAAAGAAATCCTGTAGCTGAACTCTAACTGGTGACCTGTTCAATTTCTCTTTCCCGCTACCCACATCCAACGCGACTATTAGCATGCTGATTGCAGCAGGTTCTGTTACTGCCTTTGGCACTATCAGACACAGTCAAATTAACATGCACATAGGAAACCTTTGCCTTGATTGCCATAGGGCTCGATTCCTCCAAAATTACCTTTGGAGGCAGCTCTGCTGAACTTTGTCCACCGACTTAACAGGCAACAACCACCACTAACAGTAGGAAACTTTGAGTTGCTAACTTACCTTCTGCTTCTTACTTCAGAGGTATCTTCCTGCAAATAAGATAGTTATTCTGGATACCCTGGAAAACAGAGAAATTAATATTGCCATCTTTAAATGGATTCTAACTTAGTAACCAAATATCACATTTCTTTGAGACATTCTAGTAAGACAGTTTCTGCAAGATCATTACCAATTGCATTTATGAATTTAGAAAGAAAAACCAATTCTCTCCTTTTTTAAGGTCAAGATATTTTAATACCCCATCAGGTAATAAATGGTAATTTAAAATAAGGCACAACTTAACACTATTTTTGCATTATTATATACTCACCCTCCTTTGGTATGTATTTGCCTGAGACTCAGATGTGGCAGGGATGTTTCGCAGAACTTCCAGATATAAGGGGAAAACCAAGCCACTCCCTTTTCAGAAATTATGAGAAGATATGGTGTCAAAGTGGGAAGGACAAGGGCCTCATAGGACCTAAGAGACATGAGAAGACATCCATCTCTGCCAATTATGATTACTCAATACCTGGTAATTGAGCCCTAATCTCCTCATCATGTCCTCATGCATATATTTTACCTTATAGTCACTATATATAACATTACATATAACATTACTTTGTAATAGAGTGTTATGGAGAACACACAACAGAGCTGACACATAGCAGATGTTCAGTGAAGGATAGCTGTTATTATCTTCCTATCAAAAGTTCTATAGCATCCTATTTAGAAATCATTGGAAAATGATAATTATAATTTGCTGGGCACTAGTCTTCTGGATGCTGATGGCAAAATTTCTGTACCTGATATTTGTGCTACGTGTTTTCATTATGGACTCTAATCTATTCCCAACACATCGTCATTCATCCACAACAGCATCCAAACAATGTTAGTCGGATCTGAAAAACTGATCAAAATATGTATCCATACTTCTCTAAAAAATATTCCTATGCATTTCTCATTAGACAGCATAGGTTTGTTTTTGCTCACAACTATTTGTTGTTGTTGTTGTTGTTATGTGGTCTCGAGTCGGACTCAACTCATAGCGACCCCTCCTGCTTTCCGAGGCAGTATCACTACGGAAGTAGATTGCCCCATCTTCCTTCTGAGGAGTGGCTGGTGGGCACTACGCCACCAGAGCTCCCAACTAACTAAAAGGATATTTTTGTAAAAAATAATAAATTTCTGCTGAAACATTGCACAAACATTTTATAGGCAGTCATTTTGGTGTCGTTCCCCCCCACCCACCCACAACGTCACCCAGTGTGGTCCATGTTTCCTGACCCTCCCCCTCTCCGCATAGTGATGCCACTGGACCAAGGCTCAGAACTTCTGATATTCCATTACATCGGCTTCTTTACTGGCAAGTTTTCAAAACTTCAATCTTTGCTGTTATGGATTCCACTGTGTTCCCAAAAACTGTGTGTTGTAAATCCTAACATGTGTGTCTGTAGTTAAAATCCCATGGGGGAATGGGTTGCCTTTGTTATGTTAATGAGACCGGATTAATGGAGGGAGTGCATTGAGTCAATCTCTTATAAAATATAAAAGGAGCAGATGAAGAAAGCAGAGATGGAAAAAACAGATTCCAAGCCACATGGAGATCTCCAAGAACCAGGAAAAAGAAACTGACGAGACAAGGACTTTCTTTCAGAGATGACACAGAGAGAAAGCATTTCCCTAAAGCCAGGGCCCTGATTTCAGACTTCTAGCCTCCTAAATTGTAAGAAAATAAATTTAGGCTTATTAAAGCAACCTCTTGTGGTACTGCTGTTATAGCAGCATTAGAAAATGAAGACATCCATCGTATACCCATTGCCATCGATAGTGACCCTGTGGAACAGAATAGAACTGCCCCATAGGGTTTCCCAGGCTGTAATCGTTATAGAGGCAGACTACCACATCTTTCTCCTATGGAGCGGCTGGTGGGTTTGAACCACTAACCTTTCAAGGAGCTGCCGAACACTTAACCACTGAGCCACGAGGGTGCTTCCCCATACCTGTATAGATTTTGAAAATAAATGGTAGGGTGAATATATGATGGATTTGTCTGTTCAACATCACTTCCCACTTCTGGCAACAGAATTAAGTTTCCTGTGGGCATCTGTCCCCACTCTTGGTCCATGTGATGGGGCAGACTAACTCTCTATTCTGGTCTCGTGGTTGAGACACTTGGGCCTGGCAGATCAGAATCTCCCTGGACACAGTGACTGGTCTAAAGAGATTCAATTTGGGCAATTTGCTTTAGTTGTTCAGAAAGAAAACATTTTTTCTCTTGGATTTAATCAGAGAGGAGGTCCGTTTGGAGCTTCTGGAGCCCCACGAAGGGAGTCTTTACGAGTATGAAGCCAGTAGAGGAAAGGAGAGTGAATAGAGGGTGATGAGGCCTGAAGACTTCATTTGAACACCATGTACGAAGTGTTCTCCATCCCTGGGCTTTCCTGTTACTCCTTCCCCCTTTTTTTCCTACTTTAACTGATTTGAATTGGGTTTAATGTCAGTTGCAAATGAAACTGACCTCAGTGCAAAAAGGAGAAGTAATAATAGATGAAGAAATGGAGAGGATTCAGAAGGCTAGGGGAGGAATACTCCAGTTAATCAGCCATGTCCAGAGTACAAGAGTAGAATTAATGTTTCCAAAAGATCTAGCAGCACTCCTCACCCAGACACCCTTCACCTCCAAAACTACTCACTGCCATTGAGTAGATTCCAACTCATAGTGACCCCCTTTGGGTTTCCGAGGTGGTAGATCTTTAAGGAAATAGATTGCCCAGTCCTCCTCCTGGATAGTGGCCGGTGGGTTTGAACCGCAAACCTTCATAGTTAGCAGTCAAATGCCTTATGCACTATGCAACCAGAGCTCTTTTGCTTCAGGCCTGGCTAGATCACAAATAAATTACAACTTGTTTTTCCTTGTTGCAGTTTTAAATCTGAATCGAAAAAAGAAAACAGCCATATTCTTTCCTTAAGTTTTCAATTTAGTTACCCTTCTTCATATTTTCATTTTTTAAAAATTAAATAATTAAAATTTAATATCAAGATCTGATTGAAAGTTTTTCCTTTCAAGAAATATTTCTTTCTGATGGAAGAAGTGATGTATTGGTATTGAAATTATTTCAAAAGTAAGGATTAGCAAAGAGAATAAAAATAATAACAACTATCTCCCAGAGAAAAAATCATTATTAACTGTTTGATATATACAGTTTGAATATTTTTCTATATAAATGTATTAATTTTTGTTGAACACATCACATGATTTTTCAAACTTCTTATTTTTTAGGAGTCTTTTTCCAAGTTAACAAAACATTCTTTTAAAACTCAATTATGTAATTTAGGGTTTTTGTTCACAAACAATAGAAACTGACTCTAGTTATCTGAAACAAAAGAGGAATATATGTGAACAACACAAGATGTTATGGACTGAGCTTTGTTCCCCAAATATGTCCTAGAATCCAAACCCCCACTCCTGTGGATGTAATCCTGTTTTAAGGTAGTGAGGATCCTGCTAACAGGAGAGGGGTCCCATAGTTCATGGCCTACAGGGGTGAAAAGATTACTTATACATATACATATGACTACTAACTAGAAGGCTGGCAGTTCAATCCCACCAGCTACTCTTTGGAAAGAAGATTGGGCAATCTACTTCCGTAGAGATACTGCCTCAGAAACCCAAGGAGGGGTCTCTATGAGTTGAGATCGACTTGACAGCATTGAGTTTGTTTTCTTTTTTTTTGTTGTTTTGTTTTATCAGCTATGGTCAACTGAAAGCCTGCCTACTGCAGGTAAGGCTTTTGCAGTCAGATCTGACTGCTGCCATAGATCATTATAAAGAGTGGGAAAAATACCAGGCAGCTTCAAACAATGGAGAGCTCAAAGAAAGAAAATGACAAACTGTAAGTTCTCTACTCAAGGCCTGGTCAGAGAGAGAATTTCTATAACTACTCTATAAAGAACTTTTCTAATTTAATTGATGTAGCAGAAGAGTCAAAGACAATAGTGATTTTATAAGCAACAAAGTTGCAATTTTATTTGAATTTACAGTCTCAGCATGTCTCTCATCTGAAAGATGTAGGATTGTTTGGGAAAGAGACTTGGTGTGTCTCTAAATTGTGACAATAACTGTGGATGGATAATCAACATTATCTGACATGTAAGGCTTAGTGACAATGATGTCTTTAGGACTGAATCAGACGGGCAGTCCACTTAGATGTTGTTTGAACAATGTAACACAACAGCAAAAATGACAACAAAAGCACCAGCACCTAAGTAGGGCAACAAGAGACTGAAATGCATAACAATGTTAAGAACCATTGTCCTTCAGAGGGCACAAAATCTAAGGAGACACTCACTTCCAGGTTTGTGCAAGTCTGGTGACCGCACTTGCACAAACCTGCAAATAAATGCCTCCTTAAACTTTGTGCATCCATGCCTCACTCTTAAGGAGGTGCTCATTTTCAGGGTCATGCAAGTACCGCACTGGCACAAACCTAAGAATGAGTACCTCCTTAAATTTTGTGCTCTAGGTACTTCACTTGTTTCACCCTCGTCCCTCTTGTGGTGACTAAATCCGAGATAGTTCACATACCCAATTCATATTCTAGACCAAAACACTCTGACTAAAGGGGAGCCAATAACATTATGAAAATCCATGAGATGATTTCTCCAGTCTTCTCTAAAGGAATCAATGAATCAATGGCCATTTACTAGAATAAATAACTGTGCACTGGGGAAGAGAAATGTCTGGACTTTTTTGGGATCAATTATTGGACACTAGTTAGGAGCTAGTTCCAAAACCTGGGGACCCAGAATGTCTTTCTTATTAACCAGGCCACAATGTAATAAATGGAATTTTGGTCCAAATCTGTCTCATAATGGGCCCAGAGGTTTCCCCAAACACCTGTCAATTTCCCCAAGAACTTACATATGTACTTTAAATATATATACTTTGCCCCTGGCAGAATTGCTGCATTGACTCCCTAACACATGAAGTAATGACAAGTATTGTAGGAGGAGTCAAGTAAAAGCCTTTGGAACTCCCTCACCTTACCAAAATTTGAATCCCAAATCAAAAGCCATCCCAGCAGAACTAAAGAGATTAGTGTGTCATCTAAAGGTCAATCTGCAGGGATGGTGACATCTGTCATATCTCCTAGAAACACGCCTGCTTGATTTGTGAAGAAAACACAATGGCCAATGGCAATGGATAATTGTAAGTTTCATCAGATGGTAACTTCAAATACAGCTGATGGTACATATACAGACGCTATGTGAGCAAGTCGGTAAAGTCTACTATGAAGCTATCTATATGGCAAATGATTGTTTTCTATATGCTAGCACACAGAGAATAATCTGTCAGGGTTAGCAATACAATATCACCATCCTAACTTGGGATAATATCAGCTCCCTTGTTTTGAGCCACGATTTCGTTTACAAGGACCTTAATCATCTCATCATCCTATAAGACAG
>NW_006921757.1:7141113-7144476 GCF_000298275.1 Orycteropus afer afer | reverse complement strand
TGCAAACAGCAAAAAGAAAAAAACAACAGCATTTGCTTGTCGTGCCTGCAGAACAAAACCACATGATTTGAAGAGACATTGTAATTGAGTAATAATGACAGCCTTGACCTGAGTGCATTCCAAACCCACTGCCAGTGAGTCTGTTTCAATTCATACCAACCCTACAGGACAGAATAAAACTTCCCCATAGGGTTTCCAAGGCTGAAAATCTTTATGGAAGTACACTGCCTCACTTTCTCCTGCAGAGAGGCTGGTGAGTTTGAACCACTATGCCACCAGAGTGAATGAGGATAGAGTTTTAGCCTTATAAGTATACTGATACATGTAAGCTAGGGTTAGAAAAATGTTTTTATTTTTATAACTAACTATAAAAGTATGTTTACTAAAAATAATAAATTTCTGATGAAATGCTGCACAAAAAATTCATAGACATTTTGGTGTCACCTCTCTAATAGTGTCACCTGGTGTCATCCACACACCCCCCAACACCTCCCAGTGATGCCACAGGAAATATCCCTTCCAAAGGAGAAAGTTGCTGTACTTTACATTCCTTATTACTAATAAGTGAGCCCTGCTGGTGCAGTGGTTAGAGTGGTCAGCTGCTAACCAAAAGGTCAGCAGTTTGAACTCACCAGCTGCTCCACAGGAGTGGATTCATATGTGGTAGTCTGCTTCCATAAAGATTTACACCCTTGGAAACCCTACGAGGCAAGACTTGGTCCTATACAGTTGTTGTGAATTGGAATCAACTTGACAGCCGTAGGTCTGAGTTTTTCATTGCTAATAAAGAGGCACAGGACCAAGGGGACCTTTCTGAGGTTGCAAGTCATTTGTTCCATACTTAAGTATGTTGCTCTGTTAGATAACACGTAAAGTGGTTGCCTCCAAGTGGGGTGTGGAGCAAGAGAAGCCTCTTTAGCTGGCCAAGGTTGAAGTACAAACTTCTTTCTCTCTTGACTCACATTATCTAACAGACACAATCCTGTTTGAAATGTTTGTGGCAAACATTTCAACCCTATGACTAGCCCTGACCAGCGAATCATACACAAGCCTCTGGAGTTTTACAGCAAAACTATGCTGTCTTTGGAAAATAAGCATCTCCCTTTTGAGAAACAGCTTCTCCCTTGTAACTGGCTCCTGACGCAGATTGAATGCCTGGTCACTGGACTCCAGGACCGTACTTCCCTTACATCTATGCACATTCTGGATCCTGAGCCTCAAGGGGGACTTGATTTGGTCTTGGCCTTTTCTGAGTTCTGTTTGGTGTCTGTGACCAGACAGGGCTTCAATGTCATCTAGGCTGGGTGTCTGAGTCAGGACTGGGCTCCTTATTCCTTATTTTACATTGGATATTTTGTATTAAAGAATTATAGGGGCTGCAGTTAACATTATTTTGTCCCAGGGAGAGTTTATCTTTCTTTTGTTCAATACAAAGGGTGAGAAGTTGATAACTTCAATCCAATTTAAGATTAAATTGGGCTGCTGTTGTATTTAGTCTTCATTCACTTCCAAGTTGTCCCTCTTGAGCATGGGGCTCCTTGGCTTTTGACTGAGAACCTGGCAGCTCTCTGTGATCTCAAACCTGAAACAGGTGGGAGTTTGGCCCTTCGGAAATTTAAGCTACAATTTGTGGCCTTTCATTTTATGCAGCTTCAAAATCTGACCGATTTCTTGAGTGTGGGACTGGACATGTTGTTTTGGTTCTCTAGTACTGCTCTAACAGAGAATACCACAAATGGGTGGCGTCAACAAACAGGGATTCATTCTCTTACAGTGTAGGAGGCTAGAAGTCTGAGTTCAAAGTGCCATTTCTAGGGGCTGGGTGAAGGTCCCTCAACTTCGGGCTTCAGCTCTGTCTGCCTCTTGCTCCCAGCCTACTGGAGCTGTAGGTGTTTCTTAACTCAGGCAGCTGCTGGCTGCTGAGGCTGACAAACCCAAGGCCAACAAGTAAAATGGTACAGCCCGGAGATTATCAAGCAACATGGCAGGCCACCAGTTCAAGTCCCAAGATTGACAGGCAACATGGCAGGCTGCTGGATAAAGACTTGGCTAAATGCAGGATCCAAGTGTGCCAAAAACCTCGAGACCTTTCTCAAAGCTTCTTCTCATGTACTGGAAGCAGACCACATCCCCAAGGCAGCTACTCAGCTGCTCATGATTTCCACCGTGGAGTTGATTACCAGTTTCATCAAAATCAGGCCCAGCTAAGTTGACACAACCTTAACTACCACACACGTGTTTGATGCAGACTCTTTCTCTGGCAAGACTTTGTCTCCTAAGCTTTGCAGCATTGTGAGAATTTCCTTTCTGCCTGCTAGAAGTTTCTGGATCAGTTGCTTCCTACCCTCCTGTATCACCTGAGCAAATTCCCATGAGAAAAACTGGTCAAATGTTTAGAGATCTTGTAGATTCCAAGCCATCACACCAGCCCATGTAGACATCAAAACTTCACTAGTTTCTCCTTCTTTTCTTCAAGGCTAGCCCCTACATTTTCTATTACTGTGCAAAATTAGTGGCTTCTAAACAACTATTTCATCATAACTGTGGGTCTGGAAATTTGGCTGGAATCAGCTAGGGAGCTTATTCCTTGGCCTCACATGGGGTCCTTATGTAGCTGCAGTCATCTCCCACCTCAGACTGGGCTGAACGGTCAAAGGTGGCCTCGTTTACATGCTTGGTACATGGTAGTAACTATATATTAGGAATCTTGGTGGCACAATGGTTAAGCACTCTCATGTTAACCTCAAAGTTGGCAGTTCAAACCAACACAGCAGCTCCCTGGGAGAAACTCTTGGTGATCTGCTCCTGCAAAGATTCCAAACCAAACCAAACTCACTGCCATGAAGTCAGATCCGACTCATAGCGAGCCCTCCTTGGGTTTTTGAGGAATCCCACAGGGCAGTTCTACTCTGTCATATAGGGTCGCTATGAGTTGAAAACTGACTTGACTGTACCTAATAACAACAATAGCAGTAGTTTGGGGAAAGGTAATTCTCCTCCCCTTGGCTTATCATCAAGGAGATCTGGTGGCATAGTGGTTAAGGTATTTGCCTGCTAACCAAAAGGTTGATGGTTCAAAACCATCAGCTGCTCCCTAGGAGAAAGATGAGATAGTCTGCTTCCCTAAAGATTAACAGCCTTGGAAATCATATGGGGAAGTTCTATTCTGTCCTAAACGGTTGCAATGAGTCAGAATTGATTTGATGGTGGTGGGTTTTGGTATTTTTGGCTTATCATCATCCAGTAGATTAGACCAGACATCTTTACGTGACAATCTCAGGTTTCTGTTCTAACAAAGCATGACCTTGCTTTGACCAGTAAGTTATGGCAGAACTGATATGCTCTAGAACTTGCACATTAGTT
>NW_006921757.1:7138728-7139985 GCF_000298275.1 Orycteropus afer afer | reverse complement strand
AAAAAAAAAAAAAATCAAGCCCAGTTTGCACACATTATATTAAAATCCTAAACTCAAATCAGAAATTTAGAGATAGATTTTCAACACATTATAGCCTCACGCATTTTTACAAATTGATTTCTTTAATTCAAATTTCTTACCACCTGTTCTTCTAATTGATGATTATTGTACCTTAACAGGTTACTGGTTTCTGCTGCTCAGAACGGGGAAATTCTGAAAAGCAGCCCAAGAGGGAGTCTATCTTGGAGAATGATCCACGTGTACTGGAGAGTAATGTGTATTCTGTTGTTGGACGTCATGTTCTATAAATGTCTTTAGGTCTACTTGGGTTATAGTGTTCGAATTCTCTATTTTCTTATTGATCTTCTGTCTAGATATCCTATCTATTATTGAAGGTAGTGTATTAAAGTTTCCAGTTATTCTTGTAGAACTATTTCTCACTTTAATTCTGTCGATGTTTGCTTCATATATTTTGGATCTCTGTTGTTAGATGTATATATATTCACAACAGTTTTATGTTCTTGATGAATTGACCCTTTTGTCATTATGTAAGGACCTTTGTCTTTTGTAACAGTTTTTTACTCTATTTTATGGTGTTTGGTTTTCTATTTTGTCTAATATTAACATAGCCACCTATATTCTCTTGGTTACTGTTTGCATGGAATATGTTTTTCCATCCTTTCACTTTCAACCTATTTGTGTTTTGGATCTAAAGTGAAGTTCTTATAGACAGCATATTGTTGAGTCATGTTTTCTTAACCATTCTGCCTTTTGATCATAGAGTTTAATCAATTTACATTCAAAACAATTACTGATAAAAAAGGACTCCTGCCATGTTGCTATTTGTTTTCTGTTTATCTTAACCCTTTTTTCTGTCCCTCATGTCCTCCAATACTGCCATCTTTTTTGTTTAGTTGAGTTTTTGTGGTGAACTATTTTGTTTCCTTTCTCATTTCCTTTAGTGTAAACATTTTAGATATTTTCATTGTGCTTACCATGAAGGTTACACTTACCCTAAATTTATATCAGTCCAGTCTGAATTGATGCCAATTTAATAGCTCACAAAAATTATGTTCCCATCTATGTCTATACTCAGCAGTTGTTCTTTTATTCTCTTACTTTGAGTATTGTATTGTACGACTACCACGTATTGTGTATTCATTCAACTCTTGCTGAACATGGTAGCTGTTTTCAGTTTTTGCCTGTTGTAACTAATACTGAAATGAGTCCTTTAGTTTTTTTCATATCCAAAGGCCT
>NW_006921757.1:7135916-7137867 GCF_000298275.1 Orycteropus afer afer | reverse complement strand
AGATATTGTTGTTTGTTTTATAGGCCGGTTTTTTATTTGGTTGAAAGGTGACCTCTGGGAAGGGTTCATTTCCATGGCTCTTCCTTCTTTTGCTTCCTGTTCCTTTCAACATCACCTGAACAATGATTTTTGCATCATGGAAGTGCTAGTAACAGTAGCAATGGGTTTCAGTCTTCAGTTTTTTCCCCCAAAACTCTCACAACCAGCTCCATTTTACCTTCTCAGAGACCAGCACCAGGTGGATGGCATTCTATTCTCAGATATCTGAGTCCCAGCTTGCTAGAGTCTCTCCTCCAAGACCCTGAAGTATAAGCACCAGTCAGGCAGGAATTCGTCAAACTACTAGTTTCTAATATCCTCAGTTTCTTGGTTTTATTACCTCTGCCCAATGGGTTGTATCTGCTGACTGCAGTTAGTACCTATTTGATACTTCAGTGTTCTCTTGTCTTTTCAATCCTCCAGTCCCTGTTAAACAAATTCCTTCTGTTAAATTCTCTTTGTTAAAATACCTAGTGTAACTTCTGCCTTTCCGGCTGATAAACTATGTCTTTTTCCATGTTCTCTCTTTGTAAATAACAGAATCTTATTTGACTCAGTTTAAGAAAAGAACAGACTTTATAAAAGGATGTACTTATCTCCTGGTATCCTGAATAGGAAGTACAATCAGGCTTTGTAAGGCTTGACCTGTAACTAAGGTTACTCTTCTTTTTTTCTTTGGGATTCCGTGGACTCCCATCTTCACTATGCTTTTCTCATCTTCTTTATCCCTCTCTCAGGGGACCATTTTCCTCTGTCTGTCTATCATGGCACCCCACAGATCTGAGTTTATTTGTCTTCAGTTGAAATGATGCCTACAAGCAAATTTGAATTGCAGTTCCAGATTATGGGGAAGGAGAGTCTAAGTGGCTTTGTTTGCTCAAAAGTCCATACCTCCTCTCACCAGCTTTAACCATTATAAACATCACTATAGAACTCTACCACTAGGGGTAAAGGGCAGTAATTAGAGATAGAAATTTTGTGCCAAATGTACACCTCAGGAATTTCTAATACATTTTCCAATTTTCTTTCATTATGAAGGAACAAAGTTTAAGATTTATTTGAGGCATATCCACTATTAGAATGCTTTTAAAACTGTTGTTAAGTATATTGACACTGTACAAAAATTATAAATATTTTGTTGTTAGGTGCCGTCAAATCAGTTTTGACTCATATGACCCTATTCACAACAGAATGAAACACTGCTGGGTCCTGCACCATCCTCACAATCCTTGCCATGATTGAGCCCATCATTGCAGTCACTGTGCCAATGCATCTCATTGAGTGTCTGCCCCTTTTTCCTGACCTTCTACTTTACTCAAAACAATATCCTTCTCCAGGGACAGGTCCCTCTGGCAACCTGATCAAAGTATGAGAGATGAAGTCTGGCATGCTGGCTGTACTTCCTCCAAGACAGATTTGTTCTTTCTTCCAGTAGTCCATGGAACATTCAATGTTTTTTGCCAACACCATAATTCAAATACATCAATTCTTCTTCTGTGGTCTTTCTTATTCATTGTCCAGCTTTCACACTCATATGAGACTATTGAAAATACCATGGCTTGGGTCAAGCACACAGCCTTCAAAGTGAAATCTTTGCTCTTAAACATTTTAAAGACGTCTTTTATAGCAGATTTGCAATGTAATACATCATTTGATTTGTTGACTGCTGCTGCCATGGACTTTGATTGTGGATTCAACTAAA
Source organism: Orycteropus afer afer (assembly GCF_000298275.1). NCBI lineage: Eukaryota > Metazoa > Chordata > Mammalia > Tubulidentata > Orycteropodidae > Orycteropus > Orycteropus afer. Next base: position 7,136,126 of record NW_006921757.1, on the reverse strand, counting down.
ATGAAATCCCTAAGAACTTCAATCTTTTCTCCATTTATAGTGATGTTGTGTATTGGTTCAGTTGTGAGGATGTTTGTTTTTTTATGTTGAGATGTAATCCATACTGAAGGGTATAGTCTTTGATCTTCTTCAGTAAATAATTCAAGTCATCTTCACTTTTAGCAAGCAAGGTTGTGTCACCTGCATATTATAAGTTGTTAATGTGTCTTC
>NW_006921757.1:7112545-7135816 GCF_000298275.1 Orycteropus afer afer | reverse complement strand
GATTTGGTACATATTTTTAAATTTCCGGAAAAATTGTGATCATATCATCCAATTACCAAAAAGGCTTTCTTGATTATCCTTCTTCTCCCCATCAGTGTTAGAGAATGCTTGGGTTTTTTGTTTGTTTGTTTGTTACTTTTTTCTGTACTCTCAGCACAATGATTGCCACCAATTTTTAAAATATGACAATTTGAAAGGTTAAAAAAAAGAAAAAACCTGATATCACAGTTATTTTAATTTGCATTTTATTTTAAAATATTTGAGGAATTTTAATATTTTTTGGCCACTTTTTTCTTTTGTGAGTTTTCCCCTTCTATTGAGTTGTTCTTTACCTGAGTAATTTATAAAAGCTGAAGAGAAGATATGAAATTCCTATTTCAGGTTTTAATATTTAGTCCCTGAATCTATCAACTTTTTTAAGCTTACTTTTTTTTTTCTTTTTGCAAATAAGGGTAAGCTAATTTCTTGGCCTCCTCATCTCAATTTTCTATGTTAGTTTTGAAAATTTCTAGCACTAAATAAATATTCATTACTCTACCAGCAGTTACATATTAACCTGCTGTATATGTATACTAATTTGACTAACAGATGTATTAATGAGTGATAATGACTTAAAATAGTATTTATTCCAAGTACTGCATCTGAATTTTAGCAGATTTCTTTTCTTTTCTCATTTAATTTTCAAGCATCTGTATAGAGATAAAATTTATATACAACAAAATTTAAAATATACAATTCAATAGTTTGTAGTATATTTACACAGTTGTGCAACCATCACCCAATCTAATTATAAAGTTTTTATTATCCCTGAAAGAAACCCTGTACCCATTATTAGTCACTCCCCATGCTCATCTCTGCAGCCCCAGGTTACAGCCCTCAAACTCCAAACCAAACTCACTGCCATCAAGTCAATTCTGACTCAAAGAGATTCCCATTGAGTTTCCAAGGTTGTAAATCCCCGTGGAAGCAGACTGCCCCATCCTTAGCAGGAGACTTCTGGAGACTAAATATTTTAATTTAAAGGGAGTAGAAAATTCATGCAAGTAAGGAATATTTGGGGCACTGTATTTTCTCTACAACAGGAGCCCTGATGGCACAATGGTTAAGTGCTTGACTGCTAAGCAAAAGCTTGGTTTGAATACATCCAACAGCTCATAGAGAGAAAAGATCTGACAATCCACACTCCTGTACAGATTAAAGTCTAGGAAATTCTACAGGGAAATTCTACTCTGTCGTATGGAGTTTCTATGGGTCAGAACTAACTCCATGGCACACAACAACAACATATATTCTCTATAGTTCATATGTCCTCAGCAGTCGGTCACCAACCTCACCTGGAGACCACATTTTAGTAGGAAATGGCTTAAACATTAGAGGATGAAAACAAATTTAAGTAAAAGCAAAGCATAACCCTATAAGACAAAAAAAAAAAAAAAAAAAAACTCGCTGCCTTGGAGTTGGATCCGACTCATAGCGACCTCTCCTTGGGTTTCCGAGGCGGTATCACTGCGGAAGTAGATTGCTCAATCTTCCTTTGAGGAGTGGCTGGTGGGTCTGACCTGCCAGTCTTCCAGTTAGCAGTGAAATGCCTTAGGCACTATACCACCAGAGCTCATTTTAAAATAAGCTTACATTTAAAAGCATTCAAAATGAAAGGAAAATATCTTAAACCCTTGCGATTACTGGAAGATTATTGTAAAGCTATAATTCAAATAGTTCAGAGGTGAATAATAATTGGATTGTAATTTTTAGCTTCACATTGGATGATCTCAAGTAATTTAAAGTTCTTTCTCATTTCTAAGTACTCTTCTGAGAGATGTTATGAACCATAAACCACAAGTTAGAGTTATTTTGGGCTTCACAGAAAAATATAACCTTGAAACTTCTGATTCTCTTTGGTTATGTTGTTAGGTGCCGTGGAGTTGGCTCCGACTCATAGTGACCCATGTACAACAGAATGAAATGCTTCATTATCCTGCACCATCCTCACAATCATTGCTATGTTTGTGCCCACTGGTGCAGCCAGCATATCAATCAACCTTGTTGAGGGTCTTCTTTTTTGCTGACACTTTATACCAAGCAGATAAAGTCCCTCCTGATAATGTTCAAATTATGGGAGATGAAATCTATTTCTTCCAAGATAGATTTGTTCATCCCTCTGGCAGTCCATGGTGTATTTAATATTCTTTGCCAACACCATAATTCCAAGGCATCAATTATTTTTGGTCTTTCTTATTCATTGGCCAGATTTTGCATGCCTATGAGGCAATTGAAAATACTGTACCTTGAGTCAGGTGATCTTAGTCTTCAAAGTGCTATCTTTGTTTTTTAACACTTTAAAGAGATCTTTTGCAGCAGATTTGCCCAGTGCAGTATGTCCTTTGATTCCTTGACTGCTGCTTCCGTGGACATTAAATGTGGGTCCAAGTAAAATGAAACCTTAAATGACTTTAATATTTTTTCCATTTATTATGATGTTGCTTATTGATCCAGTTGTGACCATTTTGTTATATGTTCTTTTGTTATTCATCTGCCCAATTCTATCTTCTGGGAAACAACAAAAAATTACCCACGTTAATTTTTAATAAGTAAAGCATATCCTGGTACTACTTGTAAGGAAGGATTTTAGGTCTGTATTATCAAAGGCTCTGAATTATTTTCATAGAGTAATCTCACGAAACAGCCTCAGAACTTAATGAGAATAAAAAGAAGCCTGGGAAGGCTTGAGGGTGGTGTTGATTCAATGGAGACAAGTGATGATAGAACACAGGAAACAAGGTACCATTCTCAATTAGGAAGGAATTGTATCATCCAGTTAAGAATACTTTTAGCTGTTTAACGTCATCAAGAACCAAGAATCCTGTCTTTATGCGCTATTGTTGGCTTTCTTCCTTGCGCTTCTGTCACAAATGGTTGCTACAATTCAGGGTACGACATCTAACTTCTAAAAAGGAAGTGAAGGAGATGAACAGTGCCAACTACATCTGTCATTATTTTTAGGGAAAGGATAAGCTTTCCTAGACACCCTCACTGATTTCCACTTTTATCTCATTGCCTAGGATGGTATTACATGCACACAATTGCTGCAAGGCAGTATGGGAAGTGAATATTACCTGAGCACATTGACTTCACAGATAAAACTAGTTTTTTGTTGACAAAGAAAAAGGGGGAAAAGAACAAGGGACAGCAACTACTAGTGATACTTCATTGTTGTTGTTATATGCCATTGAGTCGGACCCAACTCATAGTGACCTCTCCTTGGGTTTCTGAGGCGGTATCACTATGGAAGTAGACTGCCCAACCTTCCTTTTGAGGAGTGGCTGGTGGCTTTGAACCGTCAGCCTTTTGGTTAGCAGTCAAGTGCCTTAGGCACTACGCTACCAGAGCTCTCAGTGTTACTTCATAGTGTGAGGCATTTGACAAATTAAAAGTCATTAGCAGAAGCTTCCATAAAACGATATGGTAGAGTGTGTTTTATTGTTGTTGTTGTTTTTAGTTTCCACCATTAAAATATTTCCATTGAAGTGAAAAATATTTCAGATATTACAAACTATTCTGAACTGTTTAAGCAAACAGTACTTTCTGAAGATAATAAATGTTTTCAATAGGTGTTACATTCAAAATAAAAAATTGACACAATAGTTATTACTCTAACAACAATAACTACATTTTGCTGAGATGCAAAAGTATAATGACCGGAATTTTAAGAACATGTTTTAATCATAGCAAAATAGAGCCATTGAAACAGGTACATTAAATACAAACATGTATGAAACACTTTGTAAGAAGTAAAAGTATTTGTAATTTTAAAGTTTCTTTAGTACTTTATTTAGGTATAAAATTTGAACACAGTGATGTGGGGCAAATTTTTAATATGTTTTGCTTAAGAAGACATATTTTTCTGATAGTATTTTCTTTAATTTATAAATGTAAATAATTAACATTTTAGGATATGGATAGAAATGGAAATTTTCAGCTGAAAAAAAATTTGCAAATTATTTAATTTATAATTTCTGTAATTAGAAATTGACAGTTGATTGCCAAATGGATCAACAAAAATTCTGAGCTTAAGGTCAACCAAATCTTGTATCTGAGCATGTTTTATTTTTTTCTAATTTACTGAAGAAATTTTAGAAACTATGGACAACCACAGAAATGAGTTTTTAAAAAATCACCTCTAATCCAATACATATTTTGTTTATCCTCTGATGTTTTTCAATGTAATTATGGTAGCAATATCATTTATTGAGTGCTTACAATGTCCTAGAACTCGTGGTATATACTTTATATACACTATTTTTTAAATCTTTAAAACAACTTAGAAGGTTACACAATTTGAAAGAATGTAATTAAAGTCACCGAATTATACGTGTGGAACTTGTTGAATTGGTGTATGTTCTGCAGGGTATATTCTCAACATCAGCAACAACAACAACAAAAATTTTAAAAATTGGTGATTAAAACCAAGATTAGGAGAAACTAAAATCACATGCTGCAAAAGTCAAGATTCAAAATCAATACCCTGGTATTCTAATGCAGAAACAGACCCTCTGCTAATCTATGTTGATAGATTAGACATTTATATAAACTTTAATTTTAGCCTCAACATGTAGTAAGAAATATAGACGGAAGAAACCCTTTTGTACATGTCTTTCGAACATCACTGCTTCTCTCTCGGGCTTTGGAAATGGCCTAAAGATGGATGACAAGACTTTCTCTAAAGTGCTTTGATTTGGAGTAACCATATTGACTATTTCCTTCCTGACATTACTTTGTGAAATTAGATTGGGACCCGCGTTTCCCTGAAGAGCTCTATGCCTACAAGTGTTTCCGATTACATGGACTCATTCAGCAGTTGAAGGGTCATCATTCAGAGAAGAGGGTCTGACTATTCCCTATCATCCTGAATTACAGAATTAGAGAATATGGTTTAAATTGAAAAAGAAGAAGGGATTTGGCTTATCATGGGGAAATTTTGATTATCTAAACCTTTCCATCTTAGAGCAGTGTGGATTTCCTGAAGTCAATAATAAGAGCTAAGAGCTACCTGCATGTACTCTGTGCCAGGCACTGTCCTAAGCACTTTACCTAGTCAACTCATTGCTTCCTTGCAACAGTCCTATGAGAGACAGATGTCATTATTATCCCCACTTTACAGACAGGGAAAGGAGCTCTGGTGGTGCAGTGGTTCAGCACTAAGCGCTAACCAATAGGACAACAGTTCAAACCCACTAGCAGCTCTTCAGGAGAAAAGACTTGGAGAAATGGTCCTGAAGAATTGCAGCCTAAGAAACCCTGGGAGGTAGTTCTACCATAACAACAAGAACAGATAGGGAAATTGAGGCAGTGAGAAATTAAGCCTAACGACTCACTGTTAGTAAATGGAAGAGTTGGGATTTCGAATCCAGGTAGAAAAAGAAAAAAGATTGCATGCCTTCAACCAATTCTTTATTTTGTCCCTTAAGTGGTGCTGTCTTAGTGCCTAACCTACTACAGTTTCTTTCATTCTTTGTGTTTCTGGCATTTCCTCTACAACCCATCTTCTCATTCTGACCCACTGACACTGCTTCTGCACATACTCTCTGCTCAATGAATAGTTTTAATCAAATCTCCCACAGTATTTTAGAAGTATTATCAATTTAATCTCTTCAGGAGAGTTATATATAGGAGAGAGTTTGTCTCTACTGCTTCCTGATAAAATCATTCTTAAGTTTTGCATTGCCAGCTCAAACCAAAACCAAACTCACTGCCATCGAGTCGTCGAGTCGGTCCTGACTTACAGCGACCCCTCCTTGGGTTTCCGAGGCGGTATCTCTATGGAAGTGGATTGCCCAGTCTTCCTTCCGAGGGGTGGCTGGTGGGTTTGAATGGCAGCATTTGCCCAGAGATAAACCTCAGAAGGCAGGACGGAATAGGAAAGAAAGACAAATGTAAACAGCAAACACCGAAGGAAGCGGGAAGAGTGCTATCAATGCCACAAAACATGTGTGAATTATTGAGTAAAAACCAACTTGCTCTGTAGATTTTCACCAAAATGACAATAAACGTTAAAAAAATTTTCCCAGAGATCTTTTATGTATCTTTAAAGTCTTCCTCATAAACACTTAACTACTAATACAGAAACAATCGAAAGTATTTCTAGGAGAATATGATTAAGGAAATATCTATAAGAAGATATAAATCATGTTTAAATTCATAAAAATCTGTTCTTCCTTGGTAAAGACTTTTTTAAATTTTCACACTATATGATATTGAAGGCTTTGATGAACTGCGTTAACTGTACTTAATTTCTTGTTAGCTAAAGATTGTACTGCACTGCCTCCCAATATGGATCCTCATTTCCTGCTATCATTTGTTTGTGCTTTGCTTTATTTTCTTGCTACCATCTGCCACTGGGCTATGAGCTCATCAGGCTTCGAAGCCCAGCTGGGTCGAGTCTTCTAATGTTCTCCATCCTAACAGTGTCTAACAGCACAGAAGCGATGATAGTGGCAATCACAGCTACTTTGTACGAAGTCATCTCTGATATAGCACTTTTTCTTCTTTTGATGTGATAGGTAATGTCTAAAACTTTCTTCTCTCTCTAATGAGTTCTTGTCTCATTCTGTGGGTGTCTTGGTCCTATAAGGAGCCATTTAAACTTTAGAGAATCTTAGTGGAACACTATGCAGCCAGGTAAAACTCTAAATGGCTGCAAATGACTCTGGAATAAGCCAACCACACTAAGAAAACATTAATTCATGGATTTTCCCTGTATAGAATTTCTTCAACTGTGACCTTCTACCACCTTCATCAGAACCACTGAAGGTGCTTTTTAAAAATGCAGGAACTGATCTCTCTCTAGATTTACTCAATCAAAATTATAGACATTGTGCATTGAAAACTACATGTTATAGAAACATCACAGGTTGCCCAAAGGACAGGGAGGCAGCATTTTCTGACCTCGTCTAACTTCAGAAGAGGAAGATAGAATCACCATCAGCAGCCCAAGGCTTATTCCTATGAGGCCAGACATGCCACCACCGTCCAGCCTGTTTATAAACTTTGACACCAAACATTACTTCACAGTACTCACTACTTCTCTGCTGGGTTTGAGACTCATTGCAATGGCCACACAGAACTCACAGACAATACTCATGATTATGGGGTTTATTAGGGAAGTAACAGGCTACAATTCAGGTCCAAGGACATGCTCAGGACACAATTCTTCCATCAAGACAGTCTCCCCTCTGCTGTGCCATCAGACACGCCTCTCTGGCCCTTGGCCTCCCAGCCTGGTCTCTGCCTCTGTGGGCCAAGTAAGCCTGCTGCTCTGTCTCATGTCCATTAGTTCCACTGCCACCATCTGTCTGTCAGGGTGTCTCTCTGCGGGTGTCTGTCAACTAAGAAGGTCCAAGGCAGGGGGACCTTGGGTCCAAGGATGCACTCCACCTCCAGCTCTTCTCTCTTGATAGCAGTGAGATCCCTTCTCTGACTCTAAGAAGGCTCATTTTAAGCCTGGCAGAGTGACAAAACTAACCAATCCCAGCATCAGACTTTTACACATCTTATTTGCATGGTCCCACCCAGTAGTTTGGCAGGAGTTACAAAGGCTATGGCTAGAAAAGCCATACCAAATAATTCACTGCGCTGCTCAAGTTATTCTTACATACTCACATTTGAGAATCACTGTTTTACTGTTTAAGGAGCTCTAGTGGTGCAGTGCCTAAGGCATTTGACTGCTAACCAGAAGGCTGGCAGTTCAAACCCACCAGCCACTCCTCAGAAGGAAGACTGGGCAATTGACTTAAAGATTTAGTGCCTTGGAAACCCAGTAGGGGTCACTATGAGTTGGAATCAACTTGATGGCAATGGGTCTGGTTTAGTGGTTTATTTTACTATTTAGATAGCACCTACCTTCAGAAAGAGTGACACAAGAGAGGAATCGTGGACAGATGAGCCTTCAGACCACTTCTAAAAACATGAGCTTATGTTTTAAGTTACTGTGGCTTTGCCAGGTGCAGAAAATGAAACCGATACAGCCATCCATCTATGGAGCCTTGCATAAAGTAATCTTGCATGGTATAAACATAAGGGATGCCACCTGCTACTGGGATGGCTTGGAACAAAAGTCTGCTCAACTGGGGTGATGTTCCTTATTGAATTGTCATATCAACATGAGACACAATGTCATGTCTTTTCCTTTGTCTCAAATTTCTGCCTCTACTCCCATCTTCCCAAAGTGACCTTCAGCCTAAATCCCACATCCAACATTCCCTTATTCTCCTTTTCATGTAGTACCTTTGCATTCATTTTCGTTGTCTTCGATTTTATAAAAGAGATATCATGTTTTAGTTAGTATTTTGGGAAATACTTGAAGGCTAGTTCCTAGGTCTATTGGAATATCCTGACTGCAGTGTGCCACTGTTCTGCTTCTGTATGAAGTTTGATGTGACCCCAGTCCCGGAGAGGCTGTGTTTCTGGATGAGAGGATGGTTGCTGAGATGGGGGTTCCATGTTTCCTTCCTTTTCAGAACATTCTTATCATGAACTAATATCTTCTTATTGAGGCTTGTTTTTTCCTCAGAAAGCTGAGCAAGGAGTTGGTAAAATAAACTGATTTATAAGTATTCAATATCAGCAAAAGGAGATCAGTAGTAGAAAAAAGATCATTTTCATGTTAAAAAAAAAAAAAAAAAAACTAAGTTTCTAATGACTGTTGTTGTTGTTATGTGCCGTCAAGTTGGACCCGACTCATAGCGACCCCTCCTTGGGTTGCCGAGGCAGTATCACTATGGAAGTAGATTGCCCACAGTTGGTGAGTTTGAACCGCCAGCCTTCTGGTTAGCAGTCAAGTGCCTTAGGCACTATGCTACCAGAGCTCCCCTTCTAATGGCTGGTTATGTTTATTACTGCTCTCTGCTAATAGTAAAAGAGGAAAATTGCAAAACCAGAAGCCTAATTTGTGTGCAAATATGGTACTGAGAGTCAACAATTGGACATCGTTTTCTGAGCATGCTTATTGAACGTTTCTTTAAACTTTTAAGGTTTCTTTCAGGAGGATCCATGTGGGTATGAGGCTCAGGTGCCAATTAATTGCATGTGATTCAGCAAAAGCAGCATCAATGTAGACGCTCCAAGAGTAGTCCTCCCCTCTTTCTCTAGAATTCTTAAACAAGACATGAAAAATAAGGGAAAGTAGTAAATAAATATAACTCAAACTATGTTAAGGCTATATTAAGTTTTTAGATTGCAAATAAGAATAACCAAGAGGTAGGAAAACGTTCAAGAAATATAAGCTTCATTTGATGGGGAGTTCTTAAAGATTTTATAAATCTCATAATCCTCATTGGATATGAGAAAATAACCCTTCTTAAATCTTTATATCTCTTCAGAAGCCTAAGATTGTATGATAAATATGATTTTTGTATTTAAATTTGAAATATATCTAATATAATCTTTTTAAGACTGTTAATGTGCACATGCCTTGCTATTGAACAAGAACCTGAAAAACTATGTTTCATAATTGAGGTGGTTTAGTACATAGCATAATTTGGCCCAAAGTAATGATAAAATTTATTGCTAAATCTTCACTAATCCAAAATGCATGACTATGATCAACTGCAGTGCTGCATACTTGGAATACAATTAAAATGAAGATTATGAGATTGACAAGGCAAATCAAGGTGAAGCAATCTATATTTTTGTACCATTTTTGGCTTTCTCTTTATTCTTCCTTTCTTAATCATTAACAGAACTCATGGTTTGGAAAGTCTATTATTCCCCATTGATCATTTCTTTCCAGGCACTGTGAGTTGTCTTTTTGAGAAAACATCACTGATTGCGGCATCTCTTCCTCCCACCCTACTTCTCCCTAATCTGCCAACATCATAACCATAAACCAGCTGTTCTCCACAGACATACCTTTTCTTCACCCCATCCACCTACCCTGTCTCATCTCCGTTGCCTGTTTTCTTGCTTTCTTGCTCTTTGTTCCATCTTTTCCTCATTACTTCCAGCCCCGATGGATTCACACATGCAGAGGTCCCACCCCTGCTCATTGTGCACCCACCTTTTATGTGTTTACTTTCTCTGTTTCATCTTCATCAACTAGATTAGCTCTGCAGGCTCTTCCTACTTTCTTCACGTTTTGTGTTCTCTGTAGCATCCATTACTTCCACTTGATTGAAATCATTTAAATAAATATGTGGCCATCGTGTAGCTATATCAATAGGTTTGTTCTCATCCTTCCTTTCTAGGTAGTTGACAGTGCTATGGGCCTGAACACCTTCCCAATTTATCTCTTATTTGCTCTTGAACCTTCTTCATTGCTGGTTTCTCTATTTGATTCCCTTGAATTTGGTGATGATCCATCATGGAGCAACTACTGTTTTTTTCAGATGCTAGTTTCCTCTGAGAGCTCCTTGTACCTTATATTCACAGACACGTCTCAAATTTCATTCCATCACAATGACTTTTGTCTACTTCTGAAATTCCCATTTTTATCCTCCAATGAAATTTCACTTTTTCCACCTTAAACTCAGTTGAAAAACCAGAACTCTCACCCTCTTTGTCCATATTTCATGCTGCCTGCTTGTTTTCTAACCCTAAAACGTCTAGGTTGTATTTAGCTCCTTTTCGACACTCATATAATCTGTACATTCCTTTGTGCTCTATCCCATTATTCTAAGTCCTAGTCATCTCATGCTTGGACTCATTCCACAAATCCTTTTTGATATTTGTTAGACATTGTTCTGAGCGTTGCAGATAAATGGATACACATGGCAATGTCTGCTCAAAAAGAATTCACAACATGGGTGGGGAAGGTAGGAGAACTTTAGAGTTTCTGAGGAAAGATTTCTTTTAAAACATGGCAGCGATTTCTGTGCTTAGGTGCAGACTGTAAATCAGCTTGGAGAAGCTCTTACTTGCTCTAGAAAGAATCATTTCAGGACCCTGTCTTGATTGTATTCATGTACCAAAAGTAGTCACATTTTGCCTTGGGAAAATAGTGATAGTAACTACTTAAAGTAGCCAGCTTTTCCTAGTATCCTTGATTTCAGAGAATAGGCTGCTAGAGGAAGATGCAAAATGTGAATAGGTGTCAATGTTTCCTGGGACCAGACACCAAGATATCAAGATTTTGGAGGTTCGTCATTTTGGGACTTCTCTGCTTATGTGATTTTAATTAAGGTTTTCTGGTAGAAAAGTACATAGAGTAACCAATCATCTTAGTTGGCCTGGGATTAAGGTGTGTCCCAGGATGAGCAATGGTCAGTGCTAAAACTAAAAAAAATCCCAGGTGAGCTGGAATGAATTGGTAACTCTAAAAGGACACCAAGATCCGTCACGTGGGTACTCACCTGAGGAAATCGTAATCAAAACACATGTCTAAGGTCTACAACCTCAACTCTTTTCAGGAGTCAGTGCAGGTAGCATAAATATGTATAGCTGTTGCTTGTAAGACACAAGGAAATGGTGGAAGTTGTAGAAAGTACTTACTCACCATTCATCCTGTTGTTGTTAGGTGTCATCAATTCAGGTCTAACTCATAGTGAACCAATGTACAACAGAAGGAAACACTGCCTGGTCCTGTGCCATCTTTACAATCCTTACGACGTTTGACCCCATTGTTGTACTCACTGTGCAGTCCATCTCATTGAGGGTCACCCTCTTTTTCACTGGCCCTCTATTTTAGCAAGCATGTTGCCCTTCTCCAGGGACTGCTCCCTCCTGATAACATGGACAAAGCATATGAGACAAAGTCTTGCTATTCTTCCTTCTAAAGAGCATTTTGGCTGTATTTCTTCCAAAACAGATTTGCTCATTCTTCTGGCAGTCCATGGTATATTTAATATTCTTCACTAACACCATAATTCAAATGCTTCGGTTCTTATTCAGTCTTCCTTACTCATTGTCTAGCTGTCACAACACAGGAAATGATTGAAAATACAATGGCTTGGGCCAGGCAAACTTTAGTCTTCAAAGTGACTTTTTGTTTTTGTTTCAGTACTTGCAATAGGTCTTTTGTAACAGATTTGCCCAGTGCAATCTATCATTTGGTTTTTTGACTGTTGTTTCAGTGGGCACTGAAGTAAAATGAAATCCTTAACAACTTCAATATTTTCTCCACTTATCATGATATTGTTTATTGGTCCAGCAGTGAGGATTTTTGTTTTGTTTGTGTTGAGGTGTAATCCATACAGAAGGCTGTAGTCTTTGATCTTCATCAATAAGTGCTTCAGGTCTTCTTCATTTTCAGCAAGCAAGGTAGTATCATCATATCACAGGTTATTAATAAGTTTTCTTTCAATCCTGTTGCCATATTCTTCTTCATATAGTCCATCTTCTCAGACTATCTGCTCAGCATACAGAGTGAATCAATATGTTGAAAAGATACAACCTGGACACACATCTTCCTTGACTTTAAACCACACAGTTGTCCCCTTGTTATGTCCCAATGACTGCCTTTTAGTCTACGTACAGGTTTCTCATGAGCACAATTAAATGTTCTGGAATTCCCATTCTCTAGAATGTTATCCATAATTCGTTATGATCCACACAATCAAATACTTTTGCATAGTCAATAAAACCAGACAAACATCCTTCTGGTATTTTCTGCTTTCAGCAAGATCCATCTGATATCTGCAATGATATCCCTCAGTCCACATTCTGTTCTGAATCCAGCTTGAATTTCTGGTAGTTCCTTGTCAACGTACTACTGCAACTGTCTTTGAATTATCTTCAGCAAAATTTTACTTGTGTGTGATATTAATACTATTGCTTGATAATTTCCACATTCTGTTGAATCACCTTTCTTTGGAACAAGCACAGATATGATCTCTTCCAGTTGCTTGGCCAGGTAGCTGTCTTCCAAATTTCCTGGCATAGATGAGTAAGGTCCTTCAGCATTACATCTGTTGGTTGAAACATTTCAACTGGTATTCCACCAGTTTCTGAAATGCTGTTTTTCACCAGTGCCTTCAGTGCAGCTTAGACTTCTTCCTTCACCATCATTTTGGCTCTTAATCCTTTACTACCACCTGAAATGTCTGAATGTTGACCAATCATATTAACAAATGTTTGTTTGGTTTGCTGGCAAACTAACAACATTCTGTGTCTGAATTTTACTTGTATGGCCACCAGTTTTTCACCACTGGCCTAGAATGTTGGTGAGGAAGGCTGATTCCTGCATAGTATCTGGCTGAGGCCAGAAGCACTCTTGCATCAAACCACCTGGCATAGTGATATGCTTTGAAAACAATGGCTGAACCAGTGAGTGAGTGTAATCTAAATACTCGTAAGCTTGGGATCCTAAGCTTCCTTGAAGAAAACTAAGGCTGTTCTGGGTATTGAACAACATATACTTCACCACACTGATGGACAAGGATAAGTTAAGCATGCAAAATACACCATTTTCAACAGGAGTTGTGTAAAGAGTTGACAGAAGCAATGGCAGCAGAAAACTAATATCTGTATGGAGGAAGTAAGGAGCTAAAAGAGTACTTTCTCTTCCTGGAATCTGTGCTCAAGAATGACTCCCTCCTATATTGCTGTGTAGTAAATTACCACTAACATAGTGGCTTAAAAAAATCCCATTTATTAACTTATAGGTCTGTAGGCCAGAAGTCTGGGCACACCATAGCTGGGTTCTCTGCTCAGGTTGAAATTAAGATGTTTTCCAGGCTGGGCTGTTATCTAGAGGCTCTTGGGAAGGGTACACTTGTAAGATCATTCGGGTTGTTGGCAGAATCCAGTTACTTGCAGCTATAGATCTGAGGTCCCTGTTTATTTGCTGGTTATTGGGTTGGGGGCCTTTCTCAGCTCCTTAATCTTCTCTCTTCTGTTTTTAAAGGGCTCATTTAACTAGATTAGACCCACATGGATAACCCAGGACAATCTCTATTTTAAGGTCAACTAATTAGTAACCTTAAGAACAACTTCAGAGTCCCTTTTGCCTTGTAATGTAACATATTTATGGGCATGATATTTTATCATACTAATAGCTTTAGGGATTAGGGCAAAATCTTGGGGCAAATTTTTGGAAGCCTTCCTCTACCACCCTTTTGGAATGAGCAAGGCTATCAGGTAGTTGGACAATGCAGGGGAATAATGGAAGCCTAAAGAGAGAGATGAGAGGTTCCTTGCTAATGCAGGCATGCAGGTTTTAGAGTGATTTATTTCAATATTAAAGAGATAATTTATTCAATTAATTAATCCAAAAGCATTTATTAATCATCTTTTTTGAGCCAGCCTTCTTCTAGACATTGGAGATTAAGTAAGGGGTGGTTCTTAGCACACTGGGACCACTTGATCCACCACTGACTTCAGAGAACATTTTACATAGCAGCATTTCCCACTGTCCAGATTTCTGGTAGCAAGATCAGTCTAGCAAGTGCTTCCCCCTCAGTCCACTCCCAGTCACGTTGGGTACGGTTACACAGGCACAAAACTAGTGGGCTATCTCAACCATTAGGCAGGACAGTAGTATTCACTGCCAGCCACAGTTTGGCCAGATGGGGAGAAGGTAGAATCCATCCCATAAGGCCCTTGGGAATTCTGGCATACAGGTTCAGGGGTATATAAACAGTCTCTTGCTTAGGGATCACCCCAGCCTCTGGCACCCGTAGCTGTATCCCAGGTCCAGGGACCACAGCTTCTGGCAGAAAGAAAGCAACGTTAGGTGATGTGCGGAAGAACTGTACAGTGGCACCAGCATCCTCCCCTGCCCCTTCTTCCCTAGATCCCCCAGAAAAAGCATAGGAATCTGTCAAGTGGTGATCCCCCCATGTTGCAGGGTTAGCCTCCAGAGAACAGCTAGTACAGAGACCATCAGGATGCTGTTGCTTTCTTCACTAGTGTACTTCTCTAAGCCTTGGTAAAGAAAGTGAATCTTCCTGGAGTACATAATTAGGAGGTGGGTGAGTAGGTCACACATTATTAGTCATTACAACACTCACTGTCCCTAAATATTCGGATAATTTTCTTTATAGAATACCAAGGTAGTTCTGAGCATCTTGAGTTCCAAATTTGAGTCAAGCAATCGATCACACAGAGCCAACCTAGTAATGTAAGGCATCAAGTTCAGAATTTCTGGTTAATTCTCCTGTATTAACCAATTTGGCTGCATACAATTTCCATTCCTTCCACCTGATCCAAAGGTGCTCTGGTAGTACAATTGTTAAAGTACTACCAGTACTTTCATTTAGCTACTAAATGAAAAGCTGGCTGTTCAAACCCACCAGCCTGTCTGTGGGAGAATGATGTGATATCTGCTTCCATAAAGATTTACAGCCTTGGGAACTGAATGGTGCAGTTATACTCTGTCCTTTAGGGTTGCTATGAGCTGGAATTGACTCACTGGCATTAACTCAGTAATTTTTTTTTTTTTTTTTTACCTGATCCAACTTCCTTAGAACCTACTACAATAGCTATAACCCAGGTTTTGCTTGATGTATTTTTGCAGAATCTTGCAATTAGTGTATGTGCCCCCTCCCTGCCAAGTCATATTTTGTGCCCAACCCCCTGGATTTTAATATGGTTGTAGGCATGGAGGAATGAAAAGAGGAAGATTAGCATTTTTCTGAAAGGCGGCTCTCTTGGAAAGGTTATTACAAATTCTTAAGCAGGGGAAGGATTCTATCTTTAGACAGGAAGAAAGGACTGCCTCTACCGGCAAAAGAGGCTTAGAAGAAATTGGAGATTCAAAGTCCCTGGCTTCTCTGGAGCTTTCCCAGATGCCATTATTTCAATCTTCACTCTTCTCCCAATAAATTCCTTAACTTTTAACTTAAGAGAATCTGTAGCTGTGAATTCAATGTACGTTATAATATAGCCACCCAAGGGTTTGTTTTTTGAAACCCCATAGGAGGTGAAGTTTTGTCTTATTTTTCAGAGTAGACACAGAAGTTCTCTGATTCATTTCCTAGATCTCAAGCTGGGAATTTAAAGCTCTAAGCTCATTCTTTTCTTTTCCAAGGTTTTTTTTTTAGTTAACTTAGAAGCAAGCAAGCAATTAACCTCACAGTCCTCATAGTCTTTATTTCCACCAAAAATCTGTCTTTCTACTGGCACGCAACTCCAACTCAATCGACATGATCAAGCTAAGTGGAGGGTACATTCTTTCATGGGAAACCAGGGTGCTATTGGTGGGAAAGGGTAAGAATAAGAAGCACAAACATCAAGCTACTCCCTCCACGATCAGCCTTCAATATAAATGTAATAGTAGTCAGTAGTTGAATATAAATATAATGTACTATTGTTATTATTTACAAGATTCTTCTCTGAGAGCAAAACTAGAAAGGAGAAGATCAGAAGGAAGGCTGGGGAATGACATGGGGGAAAGGGTTGGAAAAGATAGGGTAGAAGAGAATTTAAGGAGACCGGGTGCTTAAATGATTAGAAGAGACCAATAAGAAGAGAACTTGCAGAACAGCTAATCTTGGAGGGAAGATCTTTTCTGTTGACTGTAATTTTGCTTACATCTAGACCAAATAACAATTGAGACTATTTACTCATGTCCAGTGTAGCACTGGAGCCCCTAGATGGGGCAAAGGGTCAACACACTGGCTCCTAATCCAAAAGTTGGCAGTTTGAGTCCAGCAACTGGCACCTTGTAGACTTGGTATACCTGTTTCCAAAAAAATCAGTCATTGAAAATGCAATGGAGCACAAAAGCTCTCTCATACACATAAGGTCACCATGAAATGGAATCAACTTAGTAGGAACAGTTTTTATTTATTTATTTAGTGTAGCATTAATCTTTAGGAGCTCTGGTAGCATAGTGCCTAAGGCATTTGACTGCTAACCAGAAAGCTGGTGGTTCAAAACCACCAGCCACTCCTTGGGAGGAAGATTGGGCAATCTACTTCTGTAGTGAAATCACCTTGGAAACCCAAGGAGGGATTGTTAAAAAATTCTTTATATTTTTGTAATACTCTAGGATTTGTTGGAAACGAGAATGACAAGACTTCTTTTCACCTACTTTGGTCATGTTGTCAGAAGTGACCATTCCCTGGAGAAGGATATCATGCTTCATAAAGTGGAAGGTCAGGGAAAAAGATGGATTGACACAGCGGCTGCAATGATAGGCTCAGGTACAGCAGGGATCATGGAGCTGGCACTGGACAGGGCAGTGTTTTGTTCAGCTGTGTCGCTATGAGTTGCAGACGACTTGATGGCACCTAACAAACAACGCAACAGCAGCTAGGATTTGAAAGAAAAATGGTGTTAGGTCATATGTGAATGAGAACATATTCTGTCTTGATATATAATTGAATTGTTATATTCTGAAATCATTTGAATAATAAGTGATAATATTATATATATTTGAATTATATATCCTTTGAGTTATAATATAATAAGTAATAATATTACATTAATTATTTTAATCTTCTGCAAAATTTTACTAATGTATGGGAACTGCCAGAAATTCAAGTTGGTTTCAGAAGAGGACATGGAACAAGAAATATCATTGCTGAAGTCAGATAGATCTTGGCTAAAAGCAGAGAATACAAGAGAGATGTTTGCTTGTGTGTTTTATTCAAAGGCATTTGAATGTGTGGATTATAACAAATTATGGGTAACATTTCAGAGAACAGGAATGCCAGAACACTTCACTATGCTCATGTGAAACCTGTACGTAGATCAAGAGACAGTCATTCAAATAGAACAAGGAGATATTGCATGGTTTTAAAACAAAAAGCTGTGTGTCAGGGCTGTATCTTTTTCCATACTTACTCACTTTGTATATTGAACATATAATACATGAAGCTGGACTACATGAAGAAGAAAGCATCAGGATTGGAGGAAGACTCATTAATAGCCTGTGATAGGCAGATGACACAACCTTGCTTGTTGAAAGTAAAGAAGACTTGAAACACTTACTTAATAGAAATCAAAAGACTACAGCTTTCAATATGAATTACATCTCAACATAAGAAAAGCAAAACTCCTCACAAATGGGCCAATAAGCAACATCATGATAAATAGAAAAGATTGAAGTTGTCAAGGATTTCATTTTACTTGGATCCACAATCAATGCCCGTGGAAACAGCAGTCAAGAAATCAAATGACATATTGTGTTGAGCAAATCTGCTACAAAGGACCTCTTGAATGTGTTAAAAAACAAAGATTTCACTTTGAGGACTAAAATGTCCCTGACCCAAGCCATAGTATTTTGAATTGTCTCATATGCCTGTAAATGCTAGACAATGAATAAAGACCAAAGAAGAACTGTTGCATTTGAATTACGGTGCTGGCAAAGAATATTGAATATATGGATGGCCAAAAGAATGAAAAAATCTGTCTTGGAAGAAGTACAGCCAGAACGCTCCTTAGAAGGGAGCATTGTGTCTTGTGTCTTTGGACACGTTACCAGGAGGGAACAATCCCTGGAGGCCATCATGCTAGTAAAGCAGAGGGTCGTCAGGAAAGAGAAGACCCTCAAGGCAATGGACTGACACAGTGGCTGTGAAGATGAGCTCAAACGGGGCCAAGATCGTGAGAATGGCTCAGGAATAGGCAGTGTTTCTTTCTGTTGTACTGAGTTGCTGTGCATCAGGACCGACTTGACGGCACTTAACAACAATGACAATTATTTTAATAATCATTGCTTCTATACTGTTTTCATTTTTATATTGAAATGGGATCTGTGTTATTTTCTGAAAGGTAGGGGTCTCAATGAACTTGCTCCTTGTCACAATCATTTCCAGAATATTGAAGGTTTTGTAGTTATTTTTCCCAATGGTGATATCATGATGATGCATTTGATTTAAGATCATCATATCTATGATAGACTTCAGGGACTTCTCACAGCTCAGGTTTGAAGGCTTAGGGATTTCATACAAAGTGTTCCAGCCTTGGCAAATGCTAATCAAGCCTCCTGCCACTCCTTAACCTTGGAGGAATTGCTGAGAAGTCTCAGAAAAGAGATTTTCTTATTCTTGAGTAGATTTAAGTTGGATGAGGTTGGTAACAGCAGCATCTGGCTTTCACTTCTGTTTTTCTGAAGTTTTACCACAGGGATATTAATAATGACTCTGCTTAACCTCATCTTTATTTGTCAGTGTCAGCCTCTTCTGTGGGAGTCTTAAGTTTACCTTCTGTGACCAGCTGGCCATTTAGCAGAGTTAAAAATATCAAAATACCTTTCTAAGCTTTAATGTCAGCTAGTATCTTCAGGAAATAAACTCAATATACATATTCTTAAATGATCAGATTCCCACCTTGCTAACCTACCAGACTCACCACAATTAATTCAATCATATTCTGCAGTTTTGTTAAAAGAAGTGGTTATAATCCATTGCCATTTTAACCTGTCTTTGCAGCTTAATGCCATATTTTTACATTTTGGAAAATTGTGGAGGGACTTGGATGTCAGCTTTGTATTTAATATGGTCTGTAACAAAACAGTAAGATGCAATAACATGCTTATAATGATAAAATTATACTAAATGTAATTTTATTTATTTATTTTAGAAATCCCTTGAATCTTTACAAAGAGTCCTACTTGTCCCTCAGTGTTCATTCTCTTTTAGTATTAGAAGTTTCATTGAACCATACAACCAACCAGACTCCCTCATATTGAAATGAGGCAGTAGGAATGAGTCCCTACTGAGGTGTATCATTTAAAAGGAAGCATTTTTCTCTCCTTAGTCTCTCCTTCCATCCTGAAACATGGGTGGTGAGGGGTCTTTCCGTCTGAAGGTATTCCAGTGAGGGGAGAGGGGCAATAAGAAATATGGAAAGCTCTCCTGACGACTAGGCACCTGGGTGGTGCAAGTGGTCTGTGATCGGCAGCTAACTGAAAGGCTGGCAGTTCAAACTCATTCAGTGGCTCCGTAGAAGAAAGGCCTGGTGATCTGTTTCTGTAAAGATTACAGCCCAGAAAACCTCATGGACTAGTTCTACTCTGGAACACATGGGGTTACTATGAGTCAGGGCTGACTCGACAGCAGCTAACGATAACAGCCTAGACTACTTACAATGTGATTACTGAGGTGGACAAAAAGAAACGTGTATCTGATGTTTTAGATTTGATTATCAGCAATAGAAGCTGAACCCATATCATAACTAAATCAACCTTGTTTTACATGTAAAGTAACTGTTCCTTAGCATGGAATGTTCTGTGTGAAGAGCAACACAAAATATAAATACAATGGCTTTAGTACAAAGCAAACCACCTCTGATGGTGATGTCATCAGTACTATCACTAATATGTTGGATATATCTATATATCACATTCATAATTTTGTTATCCCTTGTTTTCCATAATTCATTTATTCTTGTACTACTTTCATAGTACTTGCCACATCTAGGTCAACTTTTACCTGAGACTTGATTTCTATTTATGTAAAAAGATCAGCAAGGTTTAGAGCCCGTTTAAGACATAGGTGAAGCTGAGATTTTCTGTTAGGTGTAATCTTTTGAGAGATAATGCAGAAGGAAAAAATTTTTAATCTCTATATGATTAAATCTTATATAATGGAGCATTGCTTGAATAATTTCTCTTAGAAAGATCAGCACAAGGCCAGTCCCCATGAAGTGGAGGTTAAAGATGTCCCAAAGGTCCAAACGATAGTGCCACTCCATCATTTCAGACATTAACTTCTCCTCCTCCTCCCAGTAATCTCCTCCATTTTAGGGTTCTATATTTCACTGTAATGCGTCACAGAACTCACAGACACCCAAGGGATTGTCTCACGTAGTAGTGGTAGAGGCTGGCAGGCTGGCAAGTTCCAGGTCTGTGAGTGGGTCTGGAGGGTTCTCCCAATTTTTGGGGTGTGATGAACCTTGATCAGCAGATCAGATGATGGCTGCTGTTCCAAATCTAGGGGTGAGATGAGGATGAGCCAAACACAGAACTGGAGCAAGAGGAGGGTGAATCTTCCCAGAAGATTCGTACTTATATCCTCAAGGACGCTAAGGGTGGTGATTTGAGTTATATCCTCCAGCAAGGCAGGACTCAAGATATATCCCACCTGTGTTGCTGCAACAGAAATAATCCAGTGGATGGCTTTAACAATCAGCAGCTACTTGGTTGCTCACGGCAAATCCCACCACAGAGGCGATTGCCAGTCATTATAGGGAACGACTACCACCAGCTGCCCAGCCAAGTTGACACCCGACCTTAAATACCACACCACCCCAAACAGGCATGGATAATAGGATTTTCAATACATCACAGAATGGAGGACAATGGTTAGAAGGGACACATCAAGAAATTCACTGCAAGCATGAAATGTTAATTCATTCAAGACCCACTTTGTACTTCAGAAAATGCTGCTCTTTGATTCTGTTTTTCATAAATAGATAGGAGATACTAATGATCAGAAAAATGTTGGGAGGTGGGGTGTGAAATCTATTGCATCTTTAGTATGCAATATAGATAACTTCATTTGGTTCCTACATAATCCATCACTCTGAAAGCAGATGGGAAGATAGCTGCCTACTTAAATGCTAACAGTCCTGGCTACTTGTTGCATTTTCTCAATATTTTTGCTTTTGAGCTAGATGTTAGATCATTAAAAAGAAATAACTTCAACTAACCAATATGTGATACCAAGAGTACAATCATGACATCATTGTGGTATGCACTTGAAACGAATGTCAGGAACAATCTAGTTAAGCTTCAAAGGACATTTAACCTTGGACAGGAAGATAATAAGCATCATTAAAGAACAAGATGAAAAGTGAGTGGGTCATTTTACAAGCAAATATAGATGTTTGATTTGAATAGTTCCTGATTACAGAGAAATCTTTCCAGGCCTTTGAATAATTCTTGTTTAGAAACCGTGAGAACACAATGATGTGTTTCTGCTGGGAAGGTGTGTGAATACACTGCCTACAAAAGTGGGGCTGAAGAGCGTTGCTTGGAAAAATGTTACAGGAGCTTCCCTAAAGGGCAGGGTTTCAAAGCAGTTCCTGTTCAACCCCGTGCTGAGAATTTGCATTTCTACCCCAGATATACTAAATCAAAATCTACATTTTAGCAGTACCCCCTGGTGATTCTTATGGGGGGGGGTTGTTGTTATTGTTGTTATGTGCCATCGAGTCGGACCCGACTCATAGCGACCCCTCCTTGGGTTTCTGAGGCAGTATCACTACAGAAGTAGATTGTCCCATCTTCCTTCCGAGGATTGGCTGGTGGGTTTGGACCGCCAGCCTTCTGGTTAGCAGTCAAGTGCCTTAGGCACTATGATTCTCAGTAAGGGGTTGATCTGGAATGAACAGGTTCAAAACCCTGCTATAGGGCTTCTCTTCTGCACTGGGTCACCCAGAGAGGATTGGCAATTTTATTTGCATAGAGTTTCTGTTCACAGGAATATTAACGTGTTCTGAAGCATTGTCTTTATCCACAGTTATATAAGTCAGGGTTCTCCAGAGAAACAGAACCAGCAGGAGACAACATAGGAGGGCTAGGGCCAGACAGCAAGCAAAGAGTAGCATAGCACCGTCTCCACACTGCACAACAGTAATTGAGGATTAACATCTTTTCTCCAGGTTATGATCTAAAGATTTCCAGGAAAATGATGAATGTCTCTTAATAAAAATCATCCAAGTCCTTTACAGATAGGATAATTGAGACATAGAGAGTTTCAATCATTTGCCCAAGAAAATTGATTTTACTTGATCATTCTAGGTCTCCTAACAGTCCAGGTGACTCATAGTCACAGTTCATTAAAGCAGTTCTATTCCAAAGTGCATCAAGATAATTATTGGGTATAAAGTTCAAAGGACTAGTTCCTGACTTTAGGCAAGTGACTATCTGTGATAGATTAAAGATGGTTGCAAATTCTTAACCACTCCTTCATTGAGAATAAAAAAACAACTCACTGCCATCAAGTCAGATCTGACTCATAGTGACCCCTCCTTGGGTTTCTGAAGCAGTGTCACTATGGAAGTAGATTGTCCAACCTTCCTTCCAAGGACTGGATGGTGGGTTTGAACTGCCAGCCTTCTGGTTACCAGTCACATGCATTAGGCACTGGGCCAGCAGAACAGAGTCTAAATCTCTTCTCCTTAATCTGGTTTGGCTTTCTTGACTTACTACATGGATAGAATGTAACAGAAGGGACTTCCCCTGAGTTCCCTTGGAACATTCTCTCCTGTGTCCCTCAGTCTCCAATTCAGTGGTTTGACTGACTACCCAGAGGACGCCAGCTGGAATGATCTGGTGTAGGTCCTCCAGTCACTTGCACCAGCTGAGTCCAGCTTTACAGCCATCCTTGTGAGGGTGCCAGACAAAAACCATCTTGGACTCCCTGATCAATTCATCTGTCAGCTGAAAAC
>NW_006921757.1:7099491-7106375 GCF_000298275.1 Orycteropus afer afer | reverse complement strand
CTGCCTCCACTACTCTTCCCGTTCTTTTATTGCTATTCCTGCTTTTTCTTGCTTCTGAAGAAGAGAAGAAAAGCAGAATTGCATAGGTACCCCAAATGTTTTGCCATATTTCCCATCCTATTTGAAAATGTTCCTTCCATTTTGTTCTATGCTTTGCATATCTTATTATTAGAGCAAGAAAAAGAGAAATCACAGAAAGAGGAAAAGACAAGGGAGAAAAGAAGCAAAAAGAATTAAGAGGGATGAAGGAGTAAATTAGGGAAAGTTAGAAGGAATGGAAGAAAGAAAGTAGAATAGGGTTATAGAAAAAAGACAAAAGTTGTGTCTAAAGTGAGATCCAAGAGCTCAGATTAAATTTGGTGGAAGAATCAGAATAGAAGGTGGTAATCCACTTTCCCATCCCGTTCATTTTCTTCCTAGATTCTGTTTTAGTATTTGAATCCCTATTATATTCAGTTTTCTATCTCTTTGACATCTTCCTGTTTTTCATTTTGTAAATTCAGACATTTTTAACATCCCTGACAAAAAACAGAAATAGGATGCCATCCTCCAGAAAGCTCTTTAAACACAAGATGCTGTAGCCCAAATCTTCCATGCTGGCTCTTGGCCCGCCTCCTCCAGCATTCCGACTACACTAAGCACTGAAGACTGTGTCCACAGACTCAGGGACTGGTACAGATTAAGTTGTGTCCCTTTAAAACATGTGTTGCAATCCTCACCTACGGATTTTGGATTTGCTAGTCCCCACAGTTGCATGAGCCAATTCCTTAAAGTAAATCTCCCTCTTCCTCCCTCCCTTGCTCCCTCCCTCATACTTCTGTTTTTCTGGAGAATTCTAAGAAAGAAAGATATAGTTTAAGCCTAATTTTAGCCTTTCTATTTTCTTTGATGCCTTAAAAAAAAAGAAAAACAAACAGCAATATC
The DNA here is from genome assembly GCF_000298275.1 of Orycteropus afer afer. Lineage (NCBI taxonomy): Eukaryota > Metazoa > Chordata > Mammalia > Tubulidentata > Orycteropodidae > Orycteropus > Orycteropus afer. Next base: position 7,105,451 of record NW_006921757.1, on the reverse strand, counting down.
TCAATACAGATGGTTATTGCTCATAGTTTGATAAGACAGAATATAATACACTCCTTTTGATGGGACCCCCATGTCTAATGTGTGCTTCTCCTGCCACCCCCAAATATTTTTTTTTCATGTTTTTCTTGATATAAGTCAGAATTCCCAAAATTTCTTTGTGGTTCAGAATTGGTTTATCCACTTTAAGCAGTAGGGTTTCTGCCTTTCTTTTTTGTTTCTTGTCTTAGATGATGTTTTCCCTGACGCGGCAGAGAGCTTCCTAGCCCCTCAGCACAAAGCCAGTAGACGTTGCTTTGAGAGAGAGGCTGTGGCAACGTCCAGCATTTACACATCCAGACTTTATACTGTGTATGAATACAAGCTGTGTGTAAATACAAGGCTCTTTGCATGCTCTTACAGTTGGTTGTCTGACCAATTGACTGAAATACATTTTCCAGGTGGGCATAAATACTTTGCTCATGGGCTCTGACCTTAGCTTATAATCATTTTCTCTTTCCCATTGTTTTGGTTACTTCTAATGCAGGCTCTGACAGGAATATACCACAAATGAGTATATGGCTTTAACAAACAGGAGTTTATTCTCTTACAGTTTTGGAGGCTGGAAGTCTGAATTCAAAATGCCAGGTTCTAGGGCCTGGGTGAAAACCCTTCAACCTTGGGCTTTATCTCTGCCTCTTGCTCCCAGCCCACTGGAGCTAGGGGTGGCTCTTCTCTCAGGCAGCTGCTGGCTGCTGAGGCTAACAAGCCCAAAGGTGACAAATAAAATAGCACAGTCCCAATATTACCACACAACACGGCAGGCCATTAGTTCAAGTCTGGAGACAGTCCCAAGATTGGCAGGAAACATGGTAGGCTGCTAAATGAAGGCTTGGCTACGGGAAGAGTTTAAGAGTACCAAAAAGCTACAGATCTTTCTCAATGCTTTTTCTTATATAATGGAAGCAATCCATATCCCAAAGGCTCAATTGCTCACAGTAGATTCCACCATGGAGTTGATTACCAGTCTCATCATGGGGAGTACTACGTGCAGCTGCCCAGCCACTCAAAACCAGGCCCAGCCAAGTTGATGCATAACCTTAACTACCACAGCCACCCATTGCCCTCCCTCAAGTACTGAGTAAAACCCATTGCCATCGAGTTGATTTCAACTCATAGCGACCCCCGTTGAATTTCCAAGGTAGTAAGTCTTGACAGAAGTAAATTGCCCAGTCTTGCTTCCATGGAGTGGCTGGTGGGTTTGAACCACCAACCTGCTGGTTAGCAGTCAGATGCTTTAGGTACTACGCCACCAGAGCCCCTTCAAGGACTGAGTAGGGAGTCCTTTTTTCCAATAAGATAAAAGCATTAAAAATAATTTGAAAACATAGTCTGAAATATTAATAGTTACTTAAAATGTGTAACTGAAGTAAAATGTAAAAAGGTGAACCCTAACAGTTGCTAAGGATATGGTGGCAATGTTGTGAAATGCTGGTGTATTATAGTATTTTTGCTGTTGTTGTTGTTGTTATGTGCCGTCAAGTAGGACCTGACTCATAGTGACCCCTTCTTGGGTTTCTGAGGCAGGGTCTCTATGGAAGTAGCTTGCCCAACATTCCTTCTGAGGAGTGGCTGGGAGGTTTGAACCACCAACCTTCAGGTTAGCAGTCAAGTGCCTTAGGCACTACGCTAGCATTTTTGTATGAAAAAGAAAATTCTAGGTGGAAAATACAATCCAAACAGCAAAGCAGAAGTTAATCTCAGCTTTCACATATAAAATAATTATGTTTTAGTTAAAAACAAATCCTTGTCTTCCCTTTCCTCTCTGCCTTCCCTGTCTCCATGATGTTTTATTTGTGAAATTGGCTTTTCTTGTATGAAAGAATCAACCCTCTACAAAACTCTTCCTCTATCTTAAGCATGGGAGCTCTGGTATCATAGTGCCTAAGGCACTTGACTGCTAACCAGAAGGCTGGCGGTTTGAACCCACCAGCCACTCCTCGGAAGGAAGGTTGGGCAATCTATTTCTATAGTGATACCACCTCGGAAACCCAAGGAGGGGTTGCTATGAGTCGAGTCCAACTCGACGGCACATAACAACAACAATCGTATGTTTTGTCTCCCTAATCGATTGGCTCTGTGGACCTCTTAGGATCATGGAGATTATATGGGTTTAATCTGGTCCAATCTGTAACATGGGCAACAGTGTAGCCTGGGCTGTTCCATTGCAGGGTGAATAGTGACATTTCAATGTCACAGCTTTCTGCCTCCATCCTTATGGGGAGTGGAACCAAAGGTGAAGAAAACTTCTCTGCTACTTCTCTGCCTGATGTCAGCTCAGAATGGGAATAAAATAGCCTGGGAAAGTAGACAGTAATTCAACACAGATATGGTAAATCACTAGTTTACCTGCTAAACAGATCAACCATCACTAGTCTATCAGTTTGTTGTATTATGGTGGCTTGTGTGTTACAATGATGCTGGAAGATATGCCAATGGTATTTCAAACACCAGCAGTGTCACCCAAGGTGCACACATTTCAGCAGAACTTCCAGCCTAAAACAGCCCAGGAAGAAAGACTTGGCAATCTACTTTGAAAAATTCGCCAATGAAAACCCTAGAGATTGCAAAAGAACACTGTCCGACATCGTGCAGGAAAATGAGCTTCCTTGGGTTGGAAGGCACTCCAAGTACACAGTGGCCACAATGGACTCCAGCATGTCAACAATCGTGCAGACACTACAGGACCAGGCAACAGTCCTTCTATGCACAGGGGTCACCAGAAAGCAAACACAGGAGGAAGACTAATAGCTGGAGAGAGAAAACTTACAGTTTGCTTAATTAGGCAAGTGGTAAATCGCCTCTCTTTCCTTTTGTGAGAGGGAAAAAAAAAAATAGAAAAAAAAATGTTAAAAGATTTTGACTGAAAAATTACTAAATGCATATGATTCGATAAGTCTCAAACATTATGGGTAGCAATTCAGGCTTAGATAAATGAATATGAGAAAAAATTGTCTTCATTTGATTACTATATTCTCAATAGTTCTGTGTTTGAATTGCTGATGGGTTGGTGGGCCAGAATTGATTCCTTAATATAGGCAGTCTTCAGATTATGAATGAGATCATTCCTAAGTGTGTCTTTAAGTTGAATTTGTAGGTAAGTCAGAACAGGTGCATAAGGTTCTTACTTAGCCTCTCTTTAGTGCAAGAAAGGTGCTCTGGTAGGGTAGTGTCTAAGGCATTTGACTGCTAACCAGGAGGTTGGCAGTTCAAACCCACCAGCCATTCGGCAGAAGATAGACTGGGCAATCTACTTCCATAAAGATTTACTGCCTAGGAACCCCAAAGGGGCTCACTATGAGCTGGAATGGACTCTATGGCCGTGAGTTTAGTTTTTTGGTTTTTAGTGCAAGAAGAGCTCTAGTGTTGCTGTGGTTAAAGCATTAGGCTGCTCACCAAAAGGTCAGTGATTTGAACCCACTGGCTACTCTGTGGAAGAAAGATTTACAGCCTTGGAAACCCAACAGGGATTGCTATGTCCTGGACTCACAGCCATCGAGTCCATTCCAACTCATAGTGAGCCCCTTTGGGGTTCCTAAGGAAATAGATTGGCCAGTCTACCTTCTGCCGAGTGGCTGGTGGGGTTGAACTGATGGCAATGAGTTTGATTCTGTATAATTATCAGAGTTCCCTCTAATTTAAAAATACACCAACTCTTCACCTATTGACTGTCTTGTTATCCAATGTTCCATATTTATTACAACTTTGAAAGGCTCTCTGGTGGCACCTGCAGTGATCCAGGCCACACGGGGCTACAGCTGGGCCTGGGGCACTCTCCGTGGGCCACCCTGAACGATAGACCAAAGGTCCCAGAGATGACCGGACTACAGAGGCACTGAAGCTGATCAGCAGTGGGATGCCTTCTCCCATTCATCTGTGACACTGGTTCAGCCACGGAGGAGGAGGGCAGTGTGACAGTGGGATGATGCAAGATGGGAGTTGGGAAGGGGGAGATTGGTCAAGGGCCTGGTGATGCCAGGGAGGTTTGGGGAAGGAGAAAAGGAGGGGAGAGGACAGAGCACTGCCTGGAGCTGTGGAGCCCAGAATGACACAGAACATGTGAGGTCCCTGCCCAGGGTGGGCAGCAGAGGTGGCAGGAGAAGAATGAGCGGGCCCCCACCAGGGCAGGCACCAGGATGCGGTGAGCAGGAGCACACCTGACCGCCCCCACAACACCCCAACCCTCTCGGACTCCGTAGTGGTGCGGGAGGAACGGTAAGGAAGGGGGGCTGCCGTGCCACAAGACGTCTGATCCCAGGGGCATCAAATGAGCAATAAGTGCTCCCGGCGGGAACCAGCGCTGAAGACAAGGCAAGGCCCCCAACTCTCTCATAGCCCCAATTTCGGGTAACAACCTGGCTTTGGAACCTAACCATGTGGAAAAGTGAGGAGTCGGTGGAAAAGCACTGATTCGAACCATAAAGAGAGAAGAAATAGAAAGCTCACGGAACTGGGAAAATTTAGACTGCCATCTAACAGCCTTCTGAAAGTCCCCAGTACTGAAAACCCTCAGTGCAAACTGTTGTTGTTGTTGTTGTTTGCCGTGGAGTCGGCCCCGACTCATAGCGACCCCTCCTTGGGTTTCCGAGGCAGTATCACTACGGAAGTAGCCTAACCTTCCTTCCGAGGAGTGGCTGGTGGGTTTGAACCGCCAGCCTTTTGGTGAGCAGTCAAGTGCCTTAGGCACTAGAAAAAATAAAAAGCCCTTCAAAATAACTTCTGTTGAGCAGCCTTGAGGAGACTGTACTGATAATTGAACTTTTAAAACATGCCTGATAAATAAGTCAGAATTTCACCCTCCCCACCAGAGTGCTAATTTAGAGTTCATACTGAAAACATTATAAATTGAATATGCTGAAAGTAATTTGAAATTTCAACCATCACTTTGGGAAAACGTTTCCACTGCTCCTTTTCCTTGCACTTTGAGAAAACGAGTTCCTGTTAATGATGTCTTTCTTCGAGAACTTTTGTTTAATGTTCAGCTTTAACTTAAAAAATCTGAATAAAACTTCTCAATCTGACTCTGGCGAATTAACAAATTTTATTTAGAACCTGTTTTCTATTAAATTGAGTTAATCTTAACAAAGATTTTGTGTACATTTTAAGAAATTGGATTCTCCGTATATTTATGTTATATGGTATTTTGTAAGCTTTGGTCACATAATCATGTGGTTTTTGGAGTCTAACCATATTAATAAGTGAGGAGTGGGTGTACTGTTATTGCATAATAAACAAACAAACACAATGCACTGCTGTCAAGTTGGATCCAACTCATAGTGACCCCTCCTTGGGTTTCCGAGGTGGTATCTCTACAGAAGTAATGTGCCCATGGGAAGTTAAAAAAAAATGGATTTCACACTACAACTTTCAAACTGAAAAATGCAAGTGTGTATTTGGGAACCAGATAACATTTAATAAGAAAGACTACGTTTACATTGGCAAAATATTTTCCTAGAAAAGTTAATGAACAGGTTAAAATATTTTGACCCCATACTCTTTTTTTTTTTTTCAAAAACTGTGTTTGATTTTAATATCAATTACAAATACAAGCTCAAGCTCACTGCTATAGAGTCTATTTCAACTTATAGTGACCCCTCCTTGGATTTCAGAGACGATATCTCTACGGAAGTGATTGCCCAGTCTTCCTTCCAAGAAGTGGCTGGTGGATTTGAACCGCCAGTCTTCTAGTTAGCAGTCAAATGCCTTAGGCATTATGCCACAAATACACAGAGACAAAATCTTTTTCAAATAAAGACATATATCTATTTCCCAAATCTCCTCATGACACCAGATATGTCTGAAATTAGGAACAATTGAACAGAAATCAGTGATAGCAAAGTCCTTAAAGGGATAACAGTTACTATATCTGTAATTAAAATCTTAGTTAACTGGGAAAATATTTGCCATAGATATGATACAAAAAT
>NW_006921757.1:7077189-7099391 GCF_000298275.1 Orycteropus afer afer | reverse complement strand
ATATACATATCTACACACACACACACACACACACACGCATATATATAAATTTATCTCAGGAAAATGGCTTACATAGTTATAGAGGCTGGCAAGTCCCAAGTTCACGGGCCAAATATCAAGCTGGAGGCATTTCCTGACTCATGCAGCTGCAGGGGCTGATGAGCTCAAGATCAGCAGGCAGTAGAAGAGGATCTAGATCCAACAGAGAGTTCCTGAGTTTTCTCAGGATGTCCATATACATATTGGAAGCAGGCCACACCCTCACAGAAACTCTCTTTCAACTGTCTGGGTGCTCAAAGAATACACATCAGATCTCATCATGGGAACAACTGCACCATAACTGCTGAAACCACTCAGAATAATGGTCCAGGCAAGTTAACACACACCCTTAACTATCACAATGCACTTTTGATTACTATTCATTACTGAATAAGATACATTCTACCTGGATGTATTTTTAGAGAGATTTATGTGTGAGAGGAGCCTGTGTAAATTTCTGGGTTAGAAAAATTCCTGTTAGGCTAACAGAACAGATTGTATGAAGTTTACATCTCTCTCTCTAGTGAGCTTGTTTCACCATTTCTGTACTTTAAAAAAGTATATTCTCATTGCTGTCAAGTCAACTCCAACTCATTGTGACCCTACAGGCAGAGCAGAATTGCCTCATTAGGTTTCCAAGGCTGTAATCTTTATGGGAGCAGACTGCCACATATTTCTCCTGCAGACCACTGGTTGAATTCAAGCTGTGGGCCTTATGGTTAGCAGACGAGTGCTTTAACCACTGCACGACCAGGGTTCCTTTAAAAAGATACATGTTGTTGTTGTGTGCCGTCAAGTGGATTTTGACTCCTAGCAACCCTAGGTGAGTGGGTAGAACTGCCCCACAGGGTTTTCTAGGTTGTGGTCTTTTTGTGCCATCCTCATAATTGTTACTATGCTTCAGCCCATTGTTGCAGCCACTGTGTCACTCTATCTTGTTGGGGGTCTTCCTCTTTTCAGTGACCCTGAACTTTACCAAGCATGTCGTTCTTCTCAAAGGCTTCTCCAGGGTCTGGTCCCTCCTGACATGTCCAAAGCAGGCAAGAGAAATCTCACCTTTATGGATTCTAAGGAACACTGTGGTTATACTTCTCCCAAGACAAATTCGTTCATTCTTCTGGCAGCCCATGAAATATTCAATATTCTGCCAACCTAAGCTGGTCCCTTGTTTTTTGTAAATAAAGTTCTAGTGAAATACAGACATTTTCATTAGTTTATGTATTATCTATTGCTCCTTTAGAGCCAGGTCAGAGTTGCATCACTGCAGCTGAGACTGTGTGATCCAGAAAAGCTAAATAAAATATTTGGTCGTTGACACTTTTCCAGGGAAAGTTTGCTAGTTCCTGCATCACAGCTTTCACTTTCCAACTTCAATGTGCTTCTGGATCATTTAGGATACTTTGAAAAAATGTAGCATCCTGGGTTGCACCCTTGGACTATTAATTCACTAAATCTATGGAGGCCTAAAAATTTGCATTTTACTCATCTACTTCAAATAATTCTAATTCAAATAATCTCGAGCCAAACATTAAGAAACACCGACTAAGAGTCAGACAACAAAAGCTCAAGAAGGGTAGTTTATAAAGGAATTCAAATAACTCCACATCATCTTTTCATTCCCTTCCCTCAAATTAAAACCCGGACTCAATGTCTATTCTATCAAAGACAAAGTTCTCACCAGAAACTCTCTCTTTTTGTTTAAAACTAAAATGAAAATTTCACAAAGATTTTCTCCAACTATGTTAAATCAAAACCAAACCAAACCCCACTGCCACTGAGTTCATTCTCACTCATATCATAGTGGCCCTATAGGACATAGTTCAACTATCCCATACGGTTTCCAAGGCTGTAAGTCTGTACGGAAGAAGACTACCTCATCTTTCTCCCACAGAGTGGCTGGTGGGTTTGAACCTCTGACCTTTTGGTTATCAGAAGATGTTTTTACCACTGCACCACCAGAGCTCCTTCCCCAACTACACTATCAAAAAAAAAAAAAAAACCCAAAAAACCAAAACCAAACTCAGTGCCGTGAAGTCGATTCCGACTCATAGGTACTCCCACTGGGTTTCTGAGGCTGTAAATCTTTACAAAAGGAGATTGTCCCATCTTTCTTCCACAGAGTGGCTGGTGGGTTTGAATGCTGACCTTCTGGTTAGCAGGCAAATACCTTATCCAGGATGCCACCAGAGCTCCTTCCCAACTCTATAAGTTCTTTCACGTCCTCTCAAGAGGTTTGCTGCAGTGATTCTTCTCTCCATAAGTCATGTGCTCATTTTTATTTATTCCTGCTTATGCATCGGAGTAGTTTGTTTAAAAAATGTTATCTCTGCCCTTGATTACTTTTCTAAATGAAACTATTCAGGCAAAAACAAGTATTTTATTTAACTTGATACCAGCCTGTTACTAAAAATTATTGTAAGGCGAATTTAATATTGATTTCCTAATGTTTATACCACCAGAAAGGAAATTACAGTTTAGGAAACACACAGGCAACACCAAGTATTTAATACTTTGGTTTTAAGCATGAGGATTATCTTGCCTTGATCATCAGAAATGATTAGCAAGTGATATGAAAATGCTGCTTCTATTAATAAATTAGAGACTGGGTCTGAAGACTGTGCTTTCCAGACCCTTCCGATCAGAGGAATCCCATGAGTCTTGGTAAGAAAAAAACGTGCATTCCAAGGCCCCTCTCCTGGAGATGCTGGTTTGGTGATCTGGACTGGTTCCAGGCAATCTATATTTTTAATTAGAGTCCAGAAGATTCATTAGGAAAGTTTAGGGAACTGTTACAGGGTTAGATTTTACTGTTGCTATTTAGCTCTTGAGAATGACAGAAAAAGGTGGGCTGTATTCCTTAGACATCACATTATAGTTGCTCCTGGTTTCTTCTTCCCATAAATTTTAGCCTCTGGTAAGAGAATAGAGAGGTTTGATCTGCATCTGCCCTGTCACCTCAGTTCTTTGGCTCTTTGTTGCACTGAGTTCTTAAAGAAGGCACTCTCCCAATTCATCGTTTATCCTTCTTGCAAAAACAGATGGGCCTACGTGTCCATTTTACAAAGGAACACCTGTGAAAGCCCAGACTGTGAAAGGTGAAAACCTGTCAGAGAAGGGAAATTCAAAGATTTGCCACTAAAAAGAGGAATAGAAGAGTGTCTTCCCACCCTGTCAAAAGTGGAAAACTTGTGAGATCCGGAAGTCCTGTTGAGTTCTGTCTCTTATTGGTTTCACTGTGTATCCTCATCCTTCTGACTACTATACTGATGTGGAATATCCTAGCTGCATGGCACAAAAGATAAAGGTTGAACTCAGCTTCTACAGGGAGGAGTAGAAATGCTGAGAAAACTTGGGTCTTGAGGCCCAGGCACACAGTGCTGACATAAGACTGAGGCGGTACCGGAACAAGATAGGAACTCATTGCCTCCATCATCCCAAGCCTACGAAGCACAACCAAGCAAGCAACAGGTGAGAGAAGTACAAGGGTGTGGGGCAAGGGCTGGCAAACTTTCTCTGTGAAGGGCTCCATAGTGAATGTTTAGGATTCTGTAAAGATTAGAACCAAGAAAACTGGATAGAGTATTTTCCTCTGTAACACACAGGGTCTCCGTGAGTCAGAACTGACTCAATTTGTTGTTGTTGTTGTTATGTGAGGTCAAGTCGGACCCGACTCATAGCGACCCCTCCTTGGGTTTCCGAGGCAGTATCACTACGGAAGTAGATTGCCCCATCTTCCTTCCGAGGAGTGGCTGGTGGGTTTGAACCGCCAGCCTTCTGGTTAGCAGTCAAGTGCCTTAGTCACTATGCTACCAGAACTGACTCAATAAGCAACAGGAATGGGTTTTGTACGATGCTACAATCTGGATTTGCCTAAATCCTAAACCTGAGGTTTGATTGGAAGATCCTCTGTTGCTGTTGTTGTTATTTGCCCTCAAGTCGGCCCTGACTCATAGAGACCCTTCCCTGGGTTTCCAAGGCGGTATCACTATGGAAGTAGATTGCCCAACCTGCCTTCCAAGGAGTGGCTGGTGGGTTTGAACAGCCAGCCTTCTGGTTAGCAGTCAAATGCCTTAGGCACTACGCTACCAGAGCTCCCGGAAGATCCTCTAGCTACCCATTTTCTGTTTAAATTCTTAGTTGGTTACATTTAGGGCGAAAGAAGGGAGGGAAATTGATTTCCTAATTTACTCTTCAGAGTATAATCTTATTTCTAAATTCTTGGAGCAGGCCTCATTCAAGCCCTCAAGTACTGACAACATCGATGTGCTGATATTCTCAAGAAATATCTACCTACACAATCTATCTTTAGACTGTAAGAATGAAGGCTTGTGAAATTTATCTTTCTCTAATTTTAAACTTAAATTTTAAGATCTACTTTCCTCTGCAAATACAAGTAATTATTCTTATTTTAACAGTGTCAGTTATATCTAGCATATTTTCTTAGTAAAAGTTAATTTTTTAAAATCTAGTATTTAGATCAAAATGTTAAAAAAAAAAATTGTTATAAGGGATTTAGCTCTTACCCAACCAATGTAGCTTGTCATTTTTAATATATTTTGTCCTAAAAAGTGATTTGAAGAAATTTGACACTGCAGTAGAGTTTATCCAACTATATCTTTGTCACCCAAACTAGCAAAAAGTTAATTTACACTTAGGATCAATTTCTTAAGTTTTATTAAAAATTGGATAAATCACCTTAGTAAATGATGTTTTGGGAATCTGAGACATGGCTAATGGATGGGGACTGAGTCGCAAGGGGTCTATTAAATGCTCTGAGTGCAAAAGACAAAGAAGATGCCTCTCCCCTTTTTGGAAGCCTCTTGGCATGAGTAGTCATAGGGATGAGCTTTGCGAGTACTGATTGTAAGTCCATGCCTCCTCTAGGCTTTAGAGAAATACCCATTCTGTCAAGCTGATTCTGACTCATAGCTACCCTACAGGAGAGAGAACAACTGCCCTGTACGGTTTTAAGACCACAAATCTTTACTAAAGCAGATCTTTCTCCTGCAGAGCAGCTAACTGGTTCAGACCACTTACCTTTCAGTCAGCAACTGAGTGCTTAGCCACTATGCCATCAGTGGTCCTTTTATACAAATAAACCAAAAACCCCAACCCACTGCCATCAAGTCGATTCCGACCCATAGCGACACCCATTAGGCTTCCAAGGCTGTAAATCTTTATGAAGTAGATCGCCTCATTTCCTCCCATGGAGCCACTGGTGGGTTTGAATTGCGGGCCTTCTGGTTAGCAGCCGAATGTTTTACCCAATATGCCACCAGAGCTCCTTTTCTATAGAAATATTCTCCCAATTTCTCTCCTTTAATATGCATTTCTGGAATAACAGTAAATCTGAGTATTTTAGGAACATTGGTTTACAACTGCCAAATTACAACAGAATGTCAAAATTGTTTTATTGCTTCAGTGCTATTCATACCTTTATCCTTGGCAGTCTTTCTTTCTCTTCTTTTGCCCTTCTTTAATCTCCTTTTCAAACCAACAAGACCAATTTGAAAAGAACGTCCCACAATTTACAATAGAAATACAAGAAAAATAAAGTCACTACCATTAACACCACCAGAATGGGAAAGAGAGAAACTACGTTGAAAGTTCCCATGTAAGGAACAGTCTTGTATCTGAGTCCAAAGTGTAAGTCAGTCTATGTTGAGTAAGCCAAGAGAGAGTCCTGATGTTTCATCAGAGGTAGGCCTTTCCTTGGGTCTTTGAGAAAAATAATATATTTCCCAGTCTTTGTACAAAGGGAATGCCTGACAAGCAGTCTCAGAGACCATGTAGCAGCATTTCATATCTTACTGACTTTTCTGTCTCATGTAACAAATTTATCAAGTAGGCTAAACCCAGAAGAACCAAATTTTCCTCCAACCTCAGGTTTCAAACACTCTCTGAAGATCACCCTTTCCTAGCCCTTGATGGCATGATACTTTCTACAGGTTTCTAAGATGGTCTCATTTTCAGGTCTGAAAGGTTCTAAAGTAAACCATTAATCTCATATTCCATTAAAAGCTTCTCTTTCCTAAAGAGGTCTGGTAGTGCTGTAGTTAAAGCTTTGGGTTGCTAACCAAAAGCTGTACGGTTTGAATCCTCCAGCCACTCTGTAGGAAAAAAGTGAGGAGCAGTGCTTCTATAAAGATTTACAGCCTTGGAAACCCTATAGGGCAGTTCTACACTGTCTTATGGGGTTGGTATGAGTTGGAATCGACTCAATGGCAGTGGGTTTGTTTTTGGGCTTTTCTCTTTCTTAGTTTAAACCTGACATAGAGTTTAGGGACCAAGAGGCAAGAAAGTAGGGAGTTGATTCTTTCACTCCCCTACCACCCCCTCTCCTTTCTTCTTGCTTTCATGGGGTCATCAAGTTGATTGTTGTTGTTGTTGTTATGTGCCATAGAGTCAGCCCCGACTCATAGCGACCCCTCCTTGGGTTTCCAAGGCAGTATCACTACAGAAGTAGGATTGCCCAACCTTCCTTCCGAGGAGTGGCTGGTGGGTTTGAACTGCCAGCCTTCTGGTTAGCAGTCAAGTGCCTTAGGCACTTTGCTACCAGAGCTCCTATCAAGTTGATAGGGTGTGAGAAATTAAAAGAAAAAAGATAGATATCTTATTTGTCTGGAGTTGTTGTAAGGTGGCCATCGGTGCCCTCTGTTGGGGTGGAAGTCCAAATGCAGGCTGTTCACTGTTCTCCAGGACAGTTTCTGCCTGGATTTCTGCCTTTCATCTTTCCTTGGTAAGGGAGAGGCATCTGTCTGCTAAACTCCTCTCTACCCTTGCCCCACTCTGGAACACCCTTAGCTTCTTTCTACTTGGATGTTTTAGAAATTAGAATAATCAGGGCAGATCTATGAGGTCTCACCACAGATAACAGAACCAACGTGTGACATTCTCAGGGAAAGGCCCTCACTTCACAGGAAAAACAAAAGTTGATCAAGCTGCAGTTGTTGTTGTTGTCATTATGTGCCACTGAGTCAGACCCGAGGTTTCCAAGGTGGTATCACTACAGAAGTAGATTGCCCAACCTTCCTTCTGAAGAGTGGCTGGTAAGTTTGAACTGCTAGCCTTCTGGTTAGCAAACAAGTGCCTTCAGCACTACGCTACCAAAGTATTTCCACTAGCATACAGTAGGTGGATAGTAAATATTTATTGAATGTATGAAATCTCTTGTAATTCTGACTTCCAGAATTCAATGTTGTTCCTCATCATCCCATTCTCATCATTTAACATTAATTACATTTTTCATGCATAAAAAACTGTATTATGGAGACAGAAGTAAAGGAGAAATTTAATAATGGGATGGAGTTTTACATTTGACATTAAGTAAACTGTCAGTTTGTCAAACTGTTGTGGCTTTTGTGTTGCTGCAATGTTGGAAGCTATACCAGTGGTATTTCAAATACCACCAGGGTCACCTTTGATGGACAGGTTTCAGAGCTTGTGGACTAAGACAGATTAGAAAAAAAGGCTACAGATTACTCCCAAAAGTTAGTCAATGAAAATCCTGTGGATCACAGCAGAATATTGTCTGACATAGTACTAGATGATGTAGATGACTCATGAAAAAGGCAACATTTTGTTGTTTTATACATGAGGTTGCCATGAGTTAAAGTTGACTACACAGTAACTGATAACAAAAATATACATTTTCTTGTCCTTATTCCAAAATTCTCCATTATTCTTTTTAAAATAGCTGTCTTTTTAAATCCTAAACATCTTTTTCCAAATTGAATCTCTTTGTTCCTTTCAAATTTACCCCTTGGTTCCCTCCTCTTTTATTTTGGCTTTAGCTCTGCCATAACCAGCAATGTGAATTTATGTAAATTGCTTGATCTTCTTAGGTCTGTGTTCCAAGCTAGGCTTAGAATTGAATCGTCTTGTCCAGTCTATTCAGTTCAAAATGAGAAAATGGATTAAAACATATGTAAAAGCCTTCTCTAAACTATGGGGTGCTACAAATGTCAACTTTAAGAGAAAATATGGAAATATAGAAACCTGCAATTCTGGTAGGAAAATAAATTAATGTAGTTACATTGGTCATATTTAATAAAGCAAAAAATGTACATACCTTTTTCTATACTTATTCTACTTCTAGGCACATATTATATATTATAGATAAATTTTTGTACATATATAAAAGTAGATACTTATAAGAATGATTATTTCAGAATTGACTTTAATATCAAAGGACTTGCAACTGTTTAAATGATCATCTGTTGAATAATAAGAGGTAAAATATGTTGCAGTCACATGACAGCATGAGACCAGGCACACATTTATTTGGTTGCCCCAAAGATGACTTTTCACATTCTTCTTTATTGTCAGCATCAGCCTCTTAGAAGAGAGACCAGAAATGTCAGACTTAGTTTACTGTCCCCTGTCCAAGTTTGTTTTGGGCATGAGAATCAGTTCTGGGCTTGTGAGGATGTGGCAGAAGCTGACAAGATCTTCTGTGACAAATGATCTTCTCTGATAAGAAAAGAATGACACATGAGGAGAAATTCCCTCCTCTCATTCCTTTGTTTAATGCTATTCTGTGAATGCATGACACTGGGGCTGCTGCAGCCGTTTTATTGCCCTAAGAAGAAAGCACAGGGAAATCAACACAGAGCCTGCTGTTGCTGAATGCCGATTAATACTTGAATTATCTACCTGAAAATTTGTTTCATGAGCAGAATTCACCACTACGGTTTAGAATACTCAGAGACCCTAAGACTTAAAATGTAGGGTGATGAAGAGAGAGAGAGACATAACATCTGGTCTGATAATATTTTTCCCTCTCTCTAAGGAACGTCATGAATTGAATAAACTTAATGCTGCTCACCTGAGTTCCACAAATAATGAAGGAATAATAATAATTATTAACACTTATAATATGCAGGAAAAAAAAAGCAATAAATGTTTATATATGAATTTTGTGATCAATCAAATAAAGATCTATAAATTTATAACAAAAGAGAGCAAAGAAAATTTAGGAAAATGCAGGTCTTGTGGTGTGTTGCCCCCAGCAAGCAAGCAGCCAGGAGAAAGCACAGGTAACACTGCACAGAGCTGTGCAAAGAAGGAGGACACTTGTTCGTGTGCTTTCTGTAGGGGCTCAAATCACATCTTATTTTGTAATATTCTTAAACTACATATGTATAAAACCTTATTATGCATGCTTCTATAATACTTTTACACTGTAATGTTTTTTATATTCCTTTTAAACATCTATTCACAGTCATTCATAATGTGAGTTTGGATTATCTGAATTTAAAAATGTTGTGTGCCATCAAGTCAATTCCAACCCAGCAAATTTCACCATACAGTTTCCAAGGCTATAATCTTTACAGAAGCCACATCTTTCTCCCACGGAGCAGCTGGTGGGTTCAAACCACTGACCTATCAGTCAGCAGCTGAGCACTTAACCACTGTGCCACCAAAGATCCTTGAACACTGAAATTGTTGTTGTTGTTGTTATGTGCTGTCGAGTCAGACCCAACTCATAGCGACCCCTCCTTGGGTTTCTGAGGCAGTATCACTCCAGAAGTAGATTGCCCTATCTTCCTTCTGAGGAGTGGCTGGTGGGTTTGAACTGCCAGCCTTCTGGTTAGCAGTCAAGTGCCTTAGGTACTATGCTAGCAGAACTTTGAAATAGAAACATACATATTTCTATGATGTTCTCTAACCATTAAAAAGTCATTAAAAAGTTGTAAATTTGGAAATAGATAATAAAAGTGTGTGAAGTATGTAGGAAACAATAAATACATCACATAATCCAACAACAACAACCCTTTTAATTGCTAATAAATCAAACCTGTATAAATTAACATGACAAACATGTCACTAAACATTTTCTGTAAGTTTTAATTAAGTAACTTGGCCTTCAAACATAAATATGTCACTAAACAACTCTCATGATTTTCAATTAATTAAATTTCTATACTTAAATATATCATACAATAATTTTCTAATTGGCAGTAAAACATACCAGTTATAGTGAAATATGAGGATTCTGCTCATTCTTGGAGAAGACAGAGAACAAATTCTCTTTGGATCTCTGTCTGAAGACTGAGAGCCTGCGGAAATATGTTTGCCACAACTGACCTTGGACTCTAGCTTCAGGGCACCTCCTGTGAGTCTGAGGGGTGGTCAAGTCTCCTCTCCCAGACCACTCATTAAAGCATGAAGTCTAAAGATTTGGACTCTAATGTGTGAACTAACATTATTGTTGTCAGTACTGATTCTCCAATATTAAATGAATGTCTGGAGGTCTTATTTCCATACCTTGCCGTGACTACCTTGCAATGAGCTAAATGAGTTTATGCAAGTCAGACATGAGCATTTCTTTATTTCTTATTAACACAAAATCCTTCAGGATAGTAAAGGGAGGCAGGTTTTTGAGAAGGGAGCAGAGGATAAGGTTTGCCCGCAGTAGATAAGAATGTGCCTTATATCATCTGATTCTTCTATTCATTTAAGAAATGTTCAAGAAAGATGTGGATTCATGGAGATATAGTATCCTTGAGGATTTTGACAATGTTTGACGATAATTGATATATTTTATTGCTAGTTAAAGGCATCGATGTATGACATCTTTGCTGATTTATAGAGACTTGAGTTAGGGTCAGTTAGCACACGACATATTTATGCTCTTGTTTCCTACATATGTTTCAAGGCCGAGTTAATTAATTAAAAATTATGGGACTTGTTTAGTGACATATTTAGGTTTTGCTAATTTATGGAGATTTTATTCACATTACAGTCTGTTATCACAGAGTGCAGGCCACAGCCCAATTTCAGAATGTTATGACCTACTTCACATAGTTCTAGTCTTATTTTCAACATTAGAATAATTTTGAACAACTTACAGTTAACAACAGGCAGAAAGCATTATGGAAATATATATGTTTCTATTTCTAAATTCAGGAATTCTTTATTTCTAAACTCACATTATAAGTGACTTATACATGTAATATAGCAGTATCACAGAGTCTGCTTAAGTAAAAGCAAAAGAGGTCGGTTGAAGGGTAGAGATGGTCCAGACTGGGAACATGGCTAAACTCAGAGAGTAAAAGTGGCCACTCTGCCAGACAATGGGGAAGAAAACATCTTCGTATAGTTAGAGCAGGAACTAAAAGTTTCAAAACCATAATTGCCTAAAAGACAATCAGAGGGTTGAAGGCAGGATATCTAAAAATAGGAATTTATCAGGGATAGGTGAATAACACATAAGTGGGGTTACATGATTGATTAAATGTATGCACCCTTTAGTTTATTATAGGATTGTTCTGGTTACCTAGTGCTGCTCTGACAGAAATCTATCACAAATGGGATGGCCTCAATAAACAGGAGTTTATTCTCTTACAGTTTGGAGGCCAGAAGTCCGAGTTTAAAGTGCCAGGCTCTAAGGGCTGGGTGAAAGCCCCTCAACCTTGGGCTTCAGTTCTGCTTCCTGCTCCTGGCCCACTGAAGCTAGAGGCTTTCTTCACTCAGACAGCTGCTGGCTGCTGGGACTGACAAACCCAAGGCTGACAAGTAAAAAGGCACAGTCCCAATGTTACCAAACCACACAGCAGGCTGTTAATTTAAGTCCATTGAAAGTCCCAAGGTCGGCAGAGCATGGCAGGCTGCTGAACAACGACACAGCTACATGCAGGGTTCAAGTGTGCCAGCAGCCAAAGCTGTTTCTTATATATGGGAAACAGAGCACATACCCAAAGGCAGCTACTCAGCTGCTCATAGTAGACTCCACCATGGAGTTGATTACCAGTCTCATCCTGGGGCTGCCCAGACACTCAACCAGGCCTAGACACACAAACTTAACCACCACAAGGATGGTCACAGGACAGAAGCAGAATAGGTATTCCTGGTAACCTGGTAGTAAAACTGCTTCCTCAGTCATGTCTCTTTTGAGGGGGTCCATTATAAATGTTATGGCTAATGTTGTAAACCAAAACCCTTAAAACAAAACAAAACATAACAACTCACTGCCATTGAGTCAGATCCGACTCATAGCGACCCCTCCTTGGGTTTCCGAGGTGATATCACTACGGAAGTAGATTGCCCAACCTTCCTTCTGAGGAGTGGCTGGTGGGTTTAAACCACCAGCCTTCTGGTTAGCAGTCAAATGCCTTAGGTACTATGCCACCAGAGCTCCCTCAAGACCCTTAGGGCACAGTTATTGCATCTTGCATCTGTTTGACTGTAGTGGAGAGACTCTTTGGGGATAGAGATTGTGATATCTTGCACCTGCCAGACCTTAGCAAAAAGGAATGTCTTCTTTAGGGTATATGATTAGGTCAGCATCAAGAATAGGTCAGCATCAAGACTAGAGGAACTAATCTTCTAACTAATTGTTAGAAAAGGCAGCTTTAAAATTCAACATAGATTCTAGACTCCTGTGAAGGCTTTAAAATGGAGTTACGGCTCTGCTTTCAGGCAGCACTATTTACACACACCAAGGGCCTCTTATTTTAGACTCTCATACATATGTAGGTGTTTAAAAGCATTATAAAATATTAGAACAGTATACAAGGCATTATAGCAGCATCCATAATAGTGACTTACACACTATTTTTAAGAACATTGCAGAGTCAAATATGATTTAAGAGCATAGAGAAAGCATACATAACATAGCAGCAATGAGTTTCTTGCAGAATTGTAAAAGAGTAAGACTCTGAATCTGGTTCTGATGAGAGGAGCAACTGAGATGGTCTTGTGGACACAAGAGAATGCACTTGAAAAATGGAGAAAGTAAAGTGGGGCCACATTGGAAAGGCTCAGAGTCCCAAGTGTAGAATCAAGAATCGAGACTTGAACCAAGCTTTTCTTGAACTTCAGAGGCTCAAGTAATGATTGAGTTACATTTTTAAGTTTTTTTTTTTTTTTTGCTGGGTTAACCAGCAATATCTGAGATTAAATCATCCTCGAATGTCCGAGAGTGCAATTTTATTAATCTGACAAATGTGGTGCCGATGAGGGAAGACAGGCAGAGATAACAATGAAAAGCCTTCTTCCCTGAAATGGCCCAGAGGAAGAGCCCAGAGGTTAATCAAAAGATGCCATGGTCCTCTTGATATGACCCCAAGATGTTTAAAAGGGTTTCTGAACGTATTTTGAGAGAAAAATTGTGTCTGAATGGGGAAGCTTTTGGAAAAACAAGACATGTGGGTCTATCCATGCCAGTACTAATTGGATATGCTCAAAAGAAAACCAAAATTTGCCCAGTACCCATAGATCACTTATTCAATACAATAGTCATGCATAGAGAGTAGATTGGAGGCTTAGGACAAAAACCTGAGTCCCATTCAGCCAAGATTGTTATTACAGTTTGGTGCAGGAGATTTGAATTTGAAAGACAATTATCAGCTGGGCCACTCAACCACAATAGCTGGGAGAGCAGGAGATTTGAAAGACAGTTACTAGCAAGGAAAGAGAGAGAGAGAGAGAGAGAGAGAGAGAGAGATTGAGAATGAGTCTGGCCTGTTGGGAATATGTCTATGTGCATCCCTGTGGAAATCAGAGGAGTTCATTGAGGCAGGAATGTCATTGTCCATGAAGAGAATCCCCTTTCCAGGACTAAAATATGGGAGCAAGCAAATGGATGCTTGATGGGGTGACAAGTTGTGCCCATGAGGTGAACAGGAAGTGGGACGGGAGCAATGACAGAGAAGAGCTGAGCTTTGACATTGGTCCTCTTGCTGCCTCTGAGGCACGGAAGGCCAGTGTAAACTATGCTGTAAACTTTTCTGTCATGTGCCAGCATGACAGAAAAGAATCTGTAGCTATGTAGGCCGATTCCCCTGGAGAGAGGCCATGTGCATAGTGAATAAGCCAGACTGATGCTGATGGCCCTGAGAGGCTACTCTGACTTTGGACTTGATTTTATTTATGCAGTGATGGATACAGCTGCCCAGAGTTCTACCAGAGAGACTGAAGAAAAGATACTGCATATTTCTTCAGATAAGGAGCCTGCTTTTATCCCCAAACAGAAGGAAATAAAGGCATGAAGTAGCTGGCTTGCACATCTTCATGAGTGTGTGCTTACACTTAATATGGAGGGTGCCAAAGGGGGATGCCCACTGGATAAGTTAATTTGCTTTTTGGTGGATTTGGGAAAAGGTGGAATGGGAATGATGTTGACATAATTTTGCCATTTTGTCCTCACATGACCTCAACTAATTTTTTCCTACTTGATGTAGTAGGATCAGGGCCAGAATTGTAACTGTGTGTAATGGCTGTTACTGTGTAATTGTGAACGAGTGGATTGAGAGGGAAGCATTACTGGATTAGACAGTGCAGTAGTCCAAACTAATATCCCTTTGGGTTATGTACCATGGCAAATCAACCATCGTTAATACCTCAAGAGAGGCTCAGAACAAGGCAATAATATATCTCTTAGATCAATTTTAGCAGATGCCCGAAAAGGCAAAGTCAATGTGATGCCTGCTTTGGGAGCCTATGGAACGTGACCAGACCAGATAGGGTACTGCCATGGGTCTCGACTTGAGAGGAGTCCTTGTTACATGATGTAGTGATGGCCTGTCCCAGGTCTCAAGTGCCGGGATTTGTGCAGGCTCCTGAGCCTATGGCTGGATCCTGACCACCTGGCCTCAGGTGGCCAGAGATTTTTGATTTGGCTCAGGATTGCCTGGGAACTAACTCAGGGTGGTTAGCATCAGAGAGAAATGTCACAGATGTATCTAGCAAAGAGGCACAGAGATGTGGGAAGGTGACACCTGGATCCACCTCCAGATAGAGATTGGACTCCTGCTGATTCTTATCACACAGTGATGTCAAAGGAAAAATTTGTAACAGACATCTTACTTTGATTGTAAGGTTTTTTCTTTCTTACCCATGAAACCAAAAATTATCTGTAAAAAAGCCTGAGCCAATCTGAGAAGCACTGACTTTTTTCCCCTCCCTCCTGAAGCTGCTGTACAGAGTTGGAAATTTGCCTTTTTCCTGCTAGAAAAGGGCAGTCAATCACAAAACCATTATTTCATGATTTAATGAAAAAGTTCTGGGCTTTCTCGATTTAAATTTCAAAAGGTCTCATGGCTACAGGTGGAGGGGCAATTTTTAGCTGCTACTTTTGAATGTACACTCAGTAACCATCTAGTTCTTCGTCCCCATGGTCATTTGTATTGAATAAGATCACTCCAAACTAATTTAGATCTTCCAACATGAGATGGTGGCTAGGCTGAGGTCTGAGCCTAAAACTTCATTTTCAATCAAAAGTAACCTCTGCATCAGGAATACAACTACTCATTCCTGTAAATCTCCTTTGTACCCTGAAAAAATTAGTTGGTAAACAATTTTGGAAGACAATGTAATTGTGTTTGCTTTCAGGTTTTTTTGCTTCCTTGGGAGCCAGGTCTAAAACAATTCTAGGAACAGATGCCTACTCAAAGCAAACTTTAGAATTTCACGTGTCTTCCCTGCAGTCACACAGGAAGGACTGCTGACTGTTTGAGGCCTGTTGTTGTTGTTGTTGTTATGTGCCGTCGAGTTCTTGGGTTTCCGAGGCAGTATCACTACGGAAGTAGGATTGCCTAATCTTCCTTCCGAGGAGTGGCTGGTGGGTTTGAACCACCAGCTCTCTGGTTAGCAGGCAAGTGTCTTAGCCACTGTGCTACCAGAGCTCCCGTTTGAGGCCTAGATGTACTCAATTGTGGCATAGTGCCTAAGGCATTTGACTGCTAACCAGAAGGCTGGTAGTTCAAACCCACCAGCCACTCCTCGGAAGGAAGGTTGGGCAATCTACTTCCGTAGTGATACCACCACAGAAACCCAAGGACGGGTCACTATGAGTCGGATTCGACTCCAGGGCGGTGATTTTTTGGTTGGTATTCGGAAGGAAGATGGGGCAATCTACTTCCATAGTGATACTGCCTCGGAAACCCAAGGAAAGGTCACTATGAGTCGGGTCTGACTCAATGGCACGTAACAACAACAACAAACTTAAAAAACAGCTTTATCTCCTACAAATCAGATGTACTATCACCCAGTTTTATAACCATTACCTAAATTATCAACCAATCACTGATTTTTTAATTTTCTCACATAAACTCTCTTAACTGTCTCCTCCTTGAATCACTTAAGTTCAGAATCCTCTGGACTTTATGATTCCAAATTTGCAAATTGCCTTGCCCCTCAAAAAAGCTTTTTATTCTTCATTTCAACCAGACTCTGCCACTTTGCTCTACGACAATATTCGCTAAGAGGAAAAAAAAAAAATAATAAAGCTTCTGTGAAAACTCAAATTATTGGGAACATTTTTGTTTTTATTTTTCCTTCTTGCATGGTAGACTGAAGCTCTTCCCCAATTTGCAAATTGATTGTTAAGTTATGAAGCAATCAAATATTAAGGTTTTGAATGCATTCTAATATTTATCTATTTCTTTTATAATTGTAAATATCTTACTTTGGGCCACTTGTTTTTAAAGGTGACATGATCTCCCTGCATGCATATGGAATGATTGCTCAGACTCAACTTATTTGAATTTTGGTTATTTTGATCAGTGGTAGATGTGGGGTTTGCTCACTTTGTACTTTTTATAGTAATTGCAGGCCATAAAGACGGAATGAAAAAAATACACATTAGCAAATGTGAGGAGGTAGAGCTATGCATGAATATTCAGGAAATAATGAGCATCTAAGTCCGGTACAAACACTTGGGCTTATGCTGGACATTACTGGCAGTTAAGGCTGGAAATGTAGTTCGGAGATAGATCTGGGCAAGTCTTGAATACTAAGCTTCCAAAAAACCAAACAAAACTCCCTGCCACTGAGTCAGATCTGACTCATGGCGACCTCTCCTTGGGTTTTGGAGGCAGTATCTCTATGGAAGTAGATTGCCCAGTCTTCCTTCTGAGGAGTGGCTGGTGGGTTTGAACAACCAGCCTTCTGGTTAGCAGTCAAATGCGTTAACCACTTTGTGTGAAGTACTATTAGGAATTCACCGTTGTTGCTAGCCTCCCCTACATCATAAAGCTCATGAGGCAATGTGCGAAGAATGGAGAATCTACGTTTCAGTTGTTGATGGTTTGGTTCCTCAGACATGGGTGTGGACAGGTGCTGGTCTGCAGCGCTCACATGACTCCTCCTAAGCTCACTGCCACCACCCATGAGCTTATAAACATTTGCTTTTAAAACCCAGATACACAGTCTTCTTTGTCTTCTGGCCCCCATTTTTTGTACCTTATCAGGCAATACACTCTTTGCTATGGATAAAGAGCATTGTAAAGGGTACAATATTCATAAGCTGGACAACACAGGTGCATAGCCTCTAGCTTATTTCATTTCATATATTGCTAAATCAAGCTTTGCAAAGAATTTCCTTATCCTTGCTCCAAATTTTGTTGTAAGCCTTTCCATTATTCTTTTAAATGGATCTCTGTTTCAAATCTTAACCATCTTTTTCAAAGAAAAGTCTATGTTTCTTTAAAATTTATTCCTTGGTATCCTCCTCCTTTGCTTTGACGTTGGATCTTCCATTAATCAGCAGTGTGAATTTACCTAAATGGCTTGAGTGTCTTAGGTGTGTATTTAACTAGATTTTGACCTGTTCTTTCAGTTCAAACAGAGAAAATACATGCAGAAGCTCTTTGTGCAGCAAATGTGAGGGTGCTTATTATTTCTGTTTCTATTTTATTTTGATTTAATTTTATTTCTTCACCCCCGCCAACTGCCTCTAATGACCCCCACTCATACATACCCTCGATAAATTTTCCCTTGCACATTATCCAAAAGGAGATAGGGACATTGTTAAGAATATTTAACAGCTTCTGAAATGTCATCTGTGTGTATCTGGGGATGGGTAACCCTCAAGTGGTCTATTAAAGGAACCCAGTTGGCCCAAAACTTAAACACTTGCTGCTAACCAAAGGCCAGCATTTTGAACCCTGCAGATGCTCTGCAGAAGAAAAGACCTGGCAATTTGATTTCATAAAGATTATAACCTAAGAAATACTATGGGAAAGTTTTATATTGTCTATTAGGGTCACAATGAGTCAGAAGCAAATTGATGGCACACAACAAGATGGTCTATTAATATACATATGAGGATACGTGTTTTTATTTCTACCAGCTGTCTGAGATTTTAGAACATGCAAGCTCTCATCTGGATGTGGGGATTAATGAAGTCACATCAATAGCAAGAATCCATATTTTACTGATTCTTGTCCTATCTGTTGAAGCAGAATCCCAAACCATTGCAACCCACCTTTCCACCAGTCTCCCAGACATTCCTGGGAGTCTCCAGGGAAGTTGCTGGTCTCAGAACATCTACCACAATGTTATTATTAAGTTTTCTAATAGCAGATATAGAGCTCTGGTGACATAGTGCCTAAGGCACTTGACTGCTAACCAGAAGGTTGGTGGTTCAAACCCACCAGCCACTCCTCAGACGGAAGGTTGGGCAATCTACTTCCGTAGTGATAGTACCTCAGAAACCCAAGGAGGGGTTGCTATGGGTCGAAGACAACTCAAAGGCACATAACAACAACAACAATAGCAGATATATAGCTTTTCCTGTTTTCCTGCTCTGTCCTATTTTTGCTGGTTAAGACTCTGGTCTCCAGATATTACTGCATCCACCAGATATATCCCAACTTTGAGTGCTAAATATGGGGCTTGGGAGATGCCAAGGTGGCATGGAGTGTTGTACAGACAGTAGATAGGTTCCAAAGCCTGCTGCTGAGAGATATCAACTGGCCAGAGTCATTGGTGAAAATGCTTCCTTACCCTCTACATCCTTGATCTTCTTAATTGTAGATATGAATTCAAGGGATGACTAGACGATGACTGGGAGAGAAAACAGGGTGATAGACATAGACCAGATCAGATTTGCCACTCCCCAGCAGGGACTAACCTTTTCTTTCTTAGTCAAGCTTGAGCTGTGTGCATCATTGTTACCTTAGGATGCTTTTCTCTCAGGAAATGTCTCTGTTTTCTAATAGCAGACTTCCATTTATTAGACATTCCCAATATGTGCAAAAGCTGAAAGAAAACTGTTTCCTTAACCACTGGTATCAGAATTCCTCAAAAGATTAAATGATATGTAGGAAACGTATCTTGCTAAGTCTTGTGGTAGAAGGAAGTTGATATCCTCAAGGCCTGAGAGTTGGCTGGTATGAAGACATTATGCTGCAAGAATCTATAGGATGATTTTCTTTGTTGCTTTTGGGTAGGAGTGGACAGGTAAGAAGTGAGGGAAGAGGTGCCCTGTGAGAGGAAAAGGACATGAGAGAAGTTTTTCCTATTGAGGTGGCAGGAAGAGACTTCTAAAGAAAAGAAAGTCTTATAGTTTTTAGTTGATTACTGTGGTTTCTATATTTTTTATCTATTTGGGGAGGGCTTTGAGTTGGAACAGAGCCCAGCATAGAGGAACACAGAAGTTATAGCCAATGTCATTCATGTCATGAGATAAGAGGGGTTCCCAGATGACATCTAGGTTTTATATGGCAGAAAACCAGCTAAGACTCAATATAGGAATCCTGTGAGAAAATTCATCCCATCTTCTAGCAAAATATAGAAACAAGAATCCAGCCAATGGAAACCATATGAAGTTGATGGAATTAAATTATCAATATTTGGAGAGGTAGTAAGGAAGATTGGGTAAGTAGTCTGCTCTTCTGGGGAGAGTATATTTCTTGGCAAATACAAATGAATGAAAAGTTAAATTTTAAGTTAAGTTTAAAGGAATAAATGCACAGTATTTGGAAGAGAAGCAAATAAGGAACTCTGTGTTATTGGATAAAGATCCAAAAGCAACATCGAAAGAGATGGTAAGATCTTTTCCTGACTAAAATCAAGAAAGTGAATGGAAGGCATAGCGTGGGGAACACTCATGGTATGGCAATAAATTCTCATGGGGAAAGGGGTTTATGTAAATGCAAGAAGTATTTAGAAATTCTGAGAAGGATAACATAAAAATAATATGTGGACACCACAATTTTAGCTGTCTTCTATAAAACACATTAGTAGTAAAATTTGAGTGGTGAAGAGGACTAAGGCGAGACGGACAGTCGTGAGAAAGTCTGGACAAACTTGGGAATGGGGTAAAGGAGAGGAGAGGAGCAGAATAGAGAAAGGATTGACTCTTTTAAGATAGTTGACTATGGGGATTAAAGAGAATGAGGCTTGTATTCATTGTGTACACATGTCTATCATATTGAAGATTCTTAAGAACAATGGTGGATATGGGTGCTGATAACATCAATGCAAACTCCCTTTTGCTCCATGGTCTTGTGCCATGTGCCCTGGACAGACTCTAGGCCTTGATATCCTATCTTTAGAAACTTTCTCAGTGTAAAGCTGCTCAGCATTAGTGAAGTGGAATGAATAGAGCATACAGCATAGGTGAAAGCTTGTGAGGACCAGAACCAGGACCTCACCTCCGACAGCAAGCCTATAATGGAGGTTAATAAGGTCAGATACTAAGAGGCAAAGAAGATGAGGAAGATGGCGAGAGACCTGAGGGTGGTGGAGTGAGCTTTCAGGTTAGAGTTGCAGCGGCCAGTGCTGTGGTCTTGCATCTGCTCCAAGGGTTGCAATTGTGAGGCCATGAGCATGATGATGGAGGTCAAGAACAGGGGAAACGAAGTAGTCAACATAATTATTTGCTGAGGCAAGGCAAAACGCTGCTGAATGTCTTAAGTCTATCAATTACAGTGCTGTTTCCAGGGAATTGCCCCTTGATGATTTGAAACCAAATATGTTTCTGAATAGTTGAAGGGGTGATGGCCATAGAAGAAATTAGCAGAAGACTCAGCAACATCCAAGGAACCAATCTTGAAATTACCCACTTTATCCAGAGGAAGATGGAGTAGATGAAGGAAGAGACCTTGACATAGTAGAAAAAAGCCAGCAATCTTGTGAACCAAAAAGTGAGAGTATGTAAAATCAAAATTGTACATTATTGAGAAGTGCCAAAATACAAAGTTAGGATTAAAATAGGCATAGATAAATGCTGTGGAGCATTGATGCCTAGCGTAGACAGAGGGAGATATGCCCAAACTGATGAGAAATATGTTCACAAGCGACAGGCTTTTGGCTTGCACCCACACCTTGCTCAGCACTGCAGCAATTAAGTGGCTCACACAATGATTGACAAGGACCGGAGTTTGGAGATAACCATGAAGAAGACAGTAAGTTGGATGGGAATAATCCTTTTACCTCAACATACCTTCTTGAACAAACACTTGGAATATCTGCAGCAATATTTTGGTAGGAAAAAGTGCATGGTCCCAGCATTGGCTCTTGTAAAACACTACCTCTCTCTGGATGCAAAATTTTTCCCAGTTCATTTTTCAGTTTGCTATTTTCCTATCTACAGGATTTGCTTATGCTTTGCTTTCTAGTTTCTTACCAGTCCTGGACACAGGGGAATGTTCAGTGTGGATTTTTGCTCCTAAAATGGTTAGATTATTTCCATAAAAGGCATATTCATTTCATAGCTATGCTTTTCCTTTCTTTTTTCTCTGTTGGAGGTTTCCTCCGCTTCTTCCTCCATCTTATATAAATGATATCTTCACTTCTGTAGCCTAAAATTTGAGCCCCAAGAAAGATAAATCCTTCACTGGTCAGTCATGTCCTGGGTAATGTTTCTATTTTCCCGACTGAACCAATGTCAATCTCAAAAACCCTGTCTCTCCGGCTTCCACAGCAACTGGAGAGATGCTACAACTAAAAGGTGAGAGTAAATGTAAAGTAAAAATAAAAAGTCTTTGTAGGGAGACTCCACCTGCAAAACTGCTGGAACCCAAGACCTACTACACAACGCAGGCCACTCTCCTAACTGGCCTTTGTATTTACTAGCTCAGAGAAATCACTGCAGATACCCACATCTGTTCCCTCATGTCCAGGCCTGGTATCCTTAGCAGTTGGTCATCTGTCAATTCCAATGCCTTGAGCATAAGCTTTATGTATCTTTGGAAATTGTTCTTGTTGTATTAACATCACTATTTTTTTTATTTTTCCCCCTAATCACACTCCTCGGAAGGAAGGTTGGACAATCTACTTCCGTAGTAATATCACCTTGGAAACCCAAAGAGGGGTCATTATGAGTTGGGCCTGACTCGATGGCAGACAACAACAACAACAACAATCACATAGTAGGAGTTCTAGTAGCATAGTGCCTAAGGCACTTGACTGCTAACCAGAAGGCTGGTGGT
>NW_006921757.1:7073882-7077089 GCF_000298275.1 Orycteropus afer afer | reverse complement strand
GGTAAACCAAGGAGGGGTGGCTATGAGTTGGGTCAACAACAACAACAATCACATAGTAATGTTGTTTTTGTCACTGCTCACATTGCTGAAGATGAGTCTACTCTGATACTAAGATCCTGTGCATAAATGAATAACTCATCTTAATTCTGGTGTCATTCTTACCAAGCAAATATAATACACACACACACACACACACACATATAATACACATACAGCTAAACACATACACACATTTGGGTTATATATATATATTTATATATACAGTCATGCAACACATAAAGTCTCTTCAGGAAATGTTCAGCTGCATATACATCCCTCATCCCAGTCCCCTATTATATTAAAAATTGGAGTCCCATACAATGGTTCATAATAAAAACCAGATGCTACTTTTCAGTTTGCATGGAAACATTATTATTATTGTTATTGTTAC
Organism: Orycteropus afer afer; assembly: GCF_000298275.1. NCBI lineage: Eukaryota > Metazoa > Chordata > Mammalia > Tubulidentata > Orycteropodidae > Orycteropus > Orycteropus afer. The sequence goes on along the minus strand of NW_006921757.1, from coordinate 7,076,659 downwards.
TGTATTATCATGTTAAAGATGTTTTAGTGTATCGGGAAGGGTTGTTTAATATTTTTTTATTCATGGAAAGGTACACTATATACTATGTACCAATACAAACATTTGACTGATGTTAGATATGAACTGTATATCTAACCATTCTGATTTACATATAAATTATAATTAAAGAAAGTCGTAGGAAAGTAAGTTGTTTGTAATTCAGGGTCTGCCTGTATATGATATGGTGTTTACCCAATGTCCATAGCTCATAATGTCCTATTTTACAGAATGTATCATGGGCATTAAGTGATGCATGACTCTATGCACACAGATACTAGCAACTAGAATATATATATATATATAATTTATATAACTATAGTAAGTGCAAAAATACAGAGTAGTTCATTCACCAAATGGTAAACAATAATGGCCAATAAATATACAAAAAGATATTTAACCTCAGTAATCAGAGAAGTGATATTAACCGTGAGAAAATACTTTTCATTATTCACATTAAAAAAGAAAACAAAAACTGGATAATGTAAAATTTTGTAAAAGATATGGAAACCTAGAGACTTTTAGGTATATAAATTAATATATTTACATTAGAAAAAAACTTGGTCATATTCAATTATGTAAATACATGTACATACTTTTCTCTACAGTCATTCTACATCTAGGTATATAATATATATTGTAGAGAAATTCTTTTACATATGTACAAGCAGACACAAGTATGTTTATTTCAGAATTGGTTTTAATATCAAATGACTGGCAACTGTCTAAGCAATCGTTGATTGCACACTAACAGATAAAATATGTTGTAGTCACATGACAGCATAAGGCCATGCGCACATTCGTTTGCCTTCCCTAAAGATGACTTCCTACATTTCTTCCTTATTATCGGTACCAGCCTCTTACTGAAGAGACCAGAAATGTCAGACTATTAGTTCACTGGCTCTCCCACAGGTTTATTATGGGCTTGAGAATCAATTTTGGGCTCTTGGAACACAGGAGAAGTCTGATAAGATCGTCTGTGAAAGACATTTCTCTCTGATACAAGAAGAGATACTCATAAGGAGAAATTCTTTCCTCTTTTCTCCCTGTGTTGGGTATTATCCTTTGAGTGCATGATGCTTACAGCAATTGTAGTTATTTTATTCCCCTCAAGTAAAACAAGAAAAATAGCAAAGACATTAACAGCCTGATGTGTCGAATGCTGATTAATACTTGAATGACCTAACTGAAATTTTGTTTCATGAGTAGAAAACATCACTATAGCTTAAACTGCTTAGAGATCTTGGGAGTGAACATGTAGGATAATGAGAGAGAGACAGTGAGAGTGAGAGAACCCTGACTTACAATATTGTTTCTCTCTATGGAGTGTAATTTATTGGATAAACAGTTCTGTATATCTGAGTTCCACAAATAATAAAGGAATAATAATAATCATCAAGAAGAATGAATAAGATACTTATTATATGTTGTTGTTGTTGTTGTTATGTGCTGTCGAGTCGGACCCGATTCATAGAGACCGCTCCTTGGGTTTCCGAGGCGGTATCACTATGCAAGTAGATTGCCCAACCTTCCTTCCTAGGAGTGGCTGGTGAGTTTGAACCACCAGCCTTCTGGTTAGCAGTCAAGTGCCGTAGGCAATATGCTACCAGAGCTCCTTATGATATGTACACAAAAGCAATAAATATAGTTATATATAAATATGTAAATAAAAATATAAATTAGTAATTAAGGTAGAGGAAAGAAGATTTAGGGAAATGCAGATCTGGTGGAATGGTTGCCTCCAGCAAGTGAAGCAGCCAGAGTAAAGAACAGGACAAATCTTTACAGAGCAGCACAGAGCGAAGATATTACAGACAGAGTACCAGCTTTTGGAAAGGGAGCAGAGAGTCTGCTTTACTGGCAGAAAGTAAGAATGAGCCTTATGTCATGTGATTCGACTGTTTAGTTCGAGAAATGTTCAGGAAAGGTGCTAATTTATGCAAATACAGACAATGAGTTTCTCACATTATTGTGAAGGGACAGGACTCCAAATCTAGTTCTGATAAGAGGAGCAACTGAAAGGTTCGGAAATGGGAAGGACCCAAGATGGCCGACTATAGGCAAATACACAAGTCAGAGGCTGTAAAACAAAGGCTCAAGAAACAATACAGAAGACAAGCCAGGAATCCAGAGATTCAAAGGAAAGGATAAAGAAGTAGATCAAATACTGCTTAGAGGAAGAGCATGAACAAAAACAGTAAACAGGGAGGCATACAGGGCAGTGCACTGTGAACTGGCCCAGTGTGGCCATTCTGAATTCCTGCAAGCAGTGTTCCCATCAGGGCAGGAACCAGGTAACTGGCTCCACTCAGCCAGAACTATGCCGGCACCCACATCAGAGATCAGTGACCAGAGAGATGTGATCTTCCTTACACTGCACAACCTCCCAGTAACCAGAGATGCAGCCCCTATGCCCACTGCTGGTCAACGCCCCCACCCCCATGCCAGTCCCAGTGCTCTTTTGTCGTTGTTGTCGTCATCTTTCATCTTAGTTCTTGCCTCCCCCTGCTCTTAAAAAATTTGACCCCATTAAGCAGGTGCCCCCCACCCCAATCAACAGCACCCACTTTGAGAATCAATTTTGATTCCCTACCCAGTGATGCCTGCTTCCTGGAGCAAGTGCTGTTGTTGTGCTCAGGTTGTAAAGGAGAATTTTGGAAGAGAAGACGACGCTAACCCACGCTAATGCAAATGCAATAGGACAGTTTATTAGCTAACTTAAGTCAGGGTTTTTGCTCTTA
>NW_006921757.1:7063243-7069572 GCF_000298275.1 Orycteropus afer afer | reverse complement strand
CCCTAAGGAGTGTTTAGAATTACAAAAGTTCTGTTAGCACTACTGACACTAAAAGGTTTCTGGTTAAAGATTTTCCTGGAAGCTGCTAGAACTCTAGCTTCAGATTAACTCACACTGTATTCCCTTGGCAACAAGCCCTCTTAACAGTCTTCTTCTTCATTTCTTTCACTTTCATCTTTCTTCTTCCCTCTTCCCATCCGGGTTTGTTTTCTTTTTGTCTGCTTCCTTCCTTTTGTTTTTTTAGGTCCCGCAGAGTGAGTGCCTCCCCCTCCCCATAATTCCGTGCAGCATTACTGCCCTTACACGTCCGCGGACGGTGGGGCGCACGCCCTTGGAGTGGCCTTCCTGCTCCCACTCCAGCCATTTGGGCACCTAAAGCTTGCACCAGCACTGTGCCACTTTTATTTTCCCTCTTCCTTGTTTTCTTTCTTCTTAGTTCATCTCTTGTTTCTTTCCTCCTCTTTTCCCCGATTTTTCTTATTGACCCGGTGGAGTGGGTGCTTCACTCCTCACCACCTCCGGGTTCAATCCCACCTGCCCCTGCCCTTCTGCATTCAGCAATGCACGCTCCTGCGCAGCAAGCACCTCATTCTCACTGTAACTGTGCTTGGCAGCTAGTGCATCCAAGTTGGCAAAAGCAGAAGTAAAAAACTATGTCCGTTTCAGATGATATGATCCTATACATAGAAAAACCCAAAGACTCAATAAGAAAATTACTGAAACTAAGAAGGATTCAGCAAAATGGCAGAGTTCAAGATCAACATACCAAAATCAGTTAGGGTCACCAATAAGAACAAAGAGAACTCTGAAAAGCAAATCAAGAAAACAAAACCATTTACAATAGCTACCTAAAAGATGAAATATTTAGAAATAAATCTAACCAGAGATATAAAGAAAGAAAAAACAAACTCACTGCTGTCCAGTCAAATCCAACTCATAGTGACCCCTCTTTGGGTTTCTGAGGCGGTATCTCTATGGAAGTAGATTGCCCAATCTTCATTCCAAGGAGTGGCTGGTGGGTTTGAACGTCCAGCCTTCTAGTTAGTAGTCAAATGCCTTAGGCACTATGCCACCAGAGCTCCCAGAAATACAAAAGGCCTATACAAAGAAAACCACAAAACAGTACTAAAAGAATTTTTCTATGCATAGGATCAAGAAACTAAAAGAGACTTACAAAAGTGAAATAAAATACATGCTGTTGGATAGGAAGAATTAGTGTTTTGAAAATATTGATAACACCTTAAAAAACCCAAAAACCCACTGCCATCGAGTTGATTCTGACTCATAGCCACCCACATTGGGTTTCAAGGCAGTAAATCTTTACAGAAGTAGATTGCCCAATCTTGCTTCCACAGAGTGGCTGGTGGGCTTGAACCACCAATCTTCTGGTTAGCAGTCAGATGCCTTACGCATTGTGCTATTAGAGCTCCTCTGATAACACCCTAAGCAATTAATAAATATAATGCAATCCCAATCCTGACTCCATTGTAATTCTTTAGAGAGATGAAAAAACAAATCACCAACTTTACATGGAAAGGAAAGAGACTCCAGATAAGCAAATCACTAACAAAGAAGAACAAAGAAGGAGGCCTCCTACTCCCTGATCTCCCTGGCCTGTGGTACTGTACAGCCAAGGTAGTCAAAACAGCCTGGAATTTGTACAACAGACATATAGATCAATGGAACAGAATTGAAATCCCAGAACTTAATCTACCAACCTACCGACAGCTGATCTTCCACAATGGACCAAAACCTATTAAATGGGGAAGAGATAGTCTCTTTAACAAATGGTGCTGGACAAACTGGATATCCATTTGTAAAAAAAAAAAAAAAAGGTGAAACAGGGTCCACATCTTTCATCATATGGAAACACTAACTGAAGATGGGTCAAAGACCTAAATGTAAAACCTAAAACTATAAAGATCATCAAAGAAAAATTAGGGGTAAACTTAGAGGCCCAAATGCATGGTATAAAAACACTATCACACATTACTAAAACACACACAAACAGCAAAAGCAAACAGACAATTGGGACATCCTAAAAATTAAGCATTATGAACACTGAAAGATTTCACTAATAGAGTAAAAAGAGAACCTATGGACTGGGAAAAAATTGTTGGCAACGACATATCATCAAGGAAATAATCTCTAAAATTTATGGAAAACTTCAATACCTCAACAACAAAAACAACCCAGTTGAAAAATAGGCTGAGGCCCTTCAGGTCTGGAATTGAATTCACTCCTGTGGCTTTCAGCCAAACAATAGACAGGCATGAGGTGAACCTTTACATCAGGTAGATACACTCTTCAGAGCAATCAATGTGGAGAACAAAAGAGCAGTGTTTGCACAGGGAGACAGCTGGGGGGCAGGAATGCATGGGAGGAAAGGACACAGGGAAGAGGTAACTATAGGGAGGAAGTGGGAAGAGAGCTGTTACAATGTGGGGAATTGCAGTCCACGTCATGAGACAAAATGTGTATAAAATGCTGTATGGAGAATGAATTTGCTCTGAAAACTTTCATCCAAATCACAAAAAAGCCGGGGGGGAGGCTGAGGCCATGAACAGAAGACACTTTACCAAAGAAGACATTCAGTTGAACAACAAACACGTGAAGAAACTCTTGTAATCATTAACCATTGTTGTTGTCGTTGTTGTTGTATGCCGTTGAGTCGGCCCTGACTCATAGCGACCCCTCCTTGGGTTTCTGAGGCAGTATCACTACGGAAGTAGGATTGCCCAATCTTCCTTCCGAGGAGTGGCTGGTGGGTTTGAACCTCCAGCCTGCTGGTTAGCAGTCAAGTACCTTAGGCACTATGCTACCAGAGCTCCCCCATTAACCATTAGAGAGATGTAAATCAACAATGAGATAGCATCTCACCTCAGTATTAATAGCAAAGTTAAAAATAACAAACAACAATAAGTGCTGACAAGGGTGTGGAGAGACTGGGGTAGTCCCACTGCTGATGGTACTATAACGTGGGACAATCTCTGTGGAAAACAGTATGATGTTTCCTTAAAAAAATGGAAATAGAAATATCATGTGATCTGGCAATCCCACTAGTAGGGACATATCCTAGAAAAATAAGAGCTGTGACATGAACAAATATACGCATACCCATGTCCATCGCAGCATTATTCACAATAGCAAAAAGATGGAAATAACCTTAAAAACAAACAAACAAACAAACTCATTGGCATGGAGTCAAATCCAACTCATAGCTACCCCTCCTTGGGTTTCTCAGGTGGTATCTCTCTACGGAAGTAGCTTGCCCAGTTTTCCTTCCCAGGAGTGGCTGGGGAAATAACCTAAGTGCCCATCAAGAGCTGAATGAATGGATAAACAAACTACAGTACTTACACCCAATTGAATGCCATGCATTGTTAAACAATAACGATGAATCTGCAAAACATCTCAAAATGTGGATGAACCTAGAGGATATTATGCTGAGTGAAGTTTATGAGAGATCCCTATTGTAAAAAGTGAAGGAAAGGTTTACTCACAGAAACAAATACTCTTTGAAGTTTACTGGGGTGGAAGGGAAAGGGAGAGTACATCACCAAGAAGAGGGTAAAACTCACTGCCGTTGAGTTGGACTCGACTCATAGCGACCCCTCCTTGGGTTTCAGAGGTGGTATTACTACAGAAGTAGATTGCCCAACCTTCCTTCTGAGGAGTGGCTGGTGGGTTTGAACCGCCAGCCTTCTGATTAGCAGTCAAATGCCTTAGGCACAATGCCACTAGTAGAGGGTAGACATATATTAATTGGGTGAAGGGTAAGACAATATACAATAAGGGGAGGTCAACACAAAATGATTAAGGCAATGGAAGACATTGGAAGGAACATAAGAGTTAAAGGCAATAGAAGTAAATACTATTACAATAATAATTCTGTGATACCAGTAACAACAATAACCTATGAGTGGATACATAGATGGACACACAAGCTGAACAGGTGTGAGAAGGTAAATGGGACTACATCCACAAACATATATAGGTCTGACAGGGGCTATTTCTACATATGTATCTGTATGTGCTGCAAATTTATGCATGAATAAAGTAGAGCATACAAGGGGTAAAGTTAGGAAAACTTTTTAGCTATAACCAAATACCTTGAGGGAATGAATTGCTGGGTCTGGGGGCTCAGGACCATAGTCTCAGGGGACATCATGGCTAATTACCACAATGAAATCCACCGAGACAATGTTCTACATTCTACTTTGGTGAGTAGTGACTGGGGTCTTAAAAGCTTATTAGTTGGCATCTAAGTACATTGTGTTGCATTTGCCTAGGAGCTCTGGTGGTGTAGTGCCTAAAGCATTTGACTGCTAACCAGAAGGCTGGCGGTTCAAACCTGCCAGCCACTCCTCGGAAGGAAGGTTGGGCAATCTATTTCCGTAGTGATACCACCTCAGAAACAGAAGGAGGGGTTGCTATGAGTCAGATCTGACTTGACGTCAGTGCGTTGCATTTTGCATAAGATGCAACTATTGGTCCCTCCCCATGCAGAGCAAAGAAAAGTGAAGAAAATAAAAGATGCATGAAATCAATCAGTCCAGAGGACTTATGGACCACGGGAACCCCAGCCTCCAGGACCATGAGACTAGGAGAATTAGATGGTGCCTGGATACCACTGCTGAGCCCTGAGTCAGGGCTCAGCAGGTTAATCAAAATGGCTGCCAGTGGGCCAGGTTCTTTTTGGAATGACCCTTGGAACCTTTGACCATAATGTATATGAATTAGTAGAATGATCAAGGGGTAGAAAAATGAAAACTAAAATGTTTAAAAAAGATTTCTGAATGTGTTTTAGGAGAAAAGTTGTGTCAGAATGGAGAAACTTTTGCAAAAAAAAAAAAAAAAAACCAGAGGAAATGTAGGTCTCTCTATTCTGTACATTTCTATAATTATCTTAAGTCCCATAATCATTGATATGCTTTCAAAATATGTATGTATAAACAGTTATAATTTGAACTTAGAAGTATATTTACCTTTGTGAAATTCTTTAACAATTACTGTAAGTTACTGGAAACCTATGTCATGAGAAAGTTTAGAAAATTTCTGAACTCAGAGAAACCTGTTGTTGTTGTTGCTGTTATTTGCTGTCGAGTTGGACCCAACTCATTGTGACCCCTCCTTGGGTTTCCAAGGCAGTATCACTACGGAAGTAGATTGCCCCATCTAGAAGTATACAAAGAATGTGGTAAACAACCCTTAAGTTAAAACCAAAACAAAAACAAACTCACTGCCATCAAGTTGAACCCAACTCATAGCAACCCCTCCTTGGGTTTCTGAGGCAGTATCACTGCAGAAATAAATTGCTCAACTTTCCTTCCCAGGAGTGGCTGGTGGGTTTGAACCGCCAGCTTCTGGTTAGCAGTCAAATGCCTTAGGCACTACGCCATCAGAGGTCCTACCTTTAAGTTAAGTTGACTTTAACCTGACATGCTACTATAAAGGAAGGTATAATAAATAAGTAAATCAATCAGGGAACTAAAAACAAAAGAAGAAGAAGACACAGCAGTTAATCTTTGAAAATAAGCCTTGAGACATAAGTCTTAATGACCTCGCTAACATCTAACATTTATGGAAAAGATGTGCCATTGGCTAATCTCTGACCCTGAGAACAGATGTAACACACTGGTGTTTGACATTGGCCTTTGTGGTGTGGAACTAAGGTGACAGATTCACGTATCAATCCCTAGTTTCTGATTACTCATAGAGACAAGACAGTGGTACCCACCAAGAGCCTGCTGAGATGCTGCCCTCTGCCCCCACTTCTGATCCTGCCTAGAGGGGACTGCCATTACATCTGAGCCCTGGAAAAGCCTTCCTCCTGAGACCTCTTGCTAAGGGAAAAAGCCTGAAGTCTAAAGATTTGAACTCTAACCACTGGACTAACATTTTAATTGTAGTTGTCAATTCTGATTCTCTGGTTCTAAATGAATGTTGTTAGGTCTTATTTACATGCCTTGCCATGACTACCTTGCAATAAACAAAATGACTTTATGCATGCCAAACCTGAGTATCATTATTAATTTTTTAAGATATTACATCCTACACAACACCGCCCTTCATGCCAATCCTAACTGACTATTCTAAGAGGAGAACTAAAATTTGCCCTGAACCCACAATAGCCCAGTATGCAAAGTAGATTGGGTGTTTAGGTTGAAAACCTATTAAATTTGGAGCAGAAGATTTCCATTAGTAAGCCAATTACCTGCAGACCTCCCCAACCACAAAGGCTGTGAGAACAGAAAATTTGCATTTGAAGGACAGCTATTTGCAACGAGAGAGAGAGAGAGAGAGAGAGAGAAACTCTTTTTTTTTTT